>NW_008337804.1:1782911-1799817 GCF_000622305.1 Nannospalax galili | reverse complement strand
TCTGCATACAGACATGAGGTTGCTTTGAAGATCAATATCATATTCAAGCTGCGTGCTGAGTAATTGCACTATTAATTTGATGAATGTAGACAGTAATTCGTGATGATTTAAGCCTCAGCATTCTATTTTCTCTCAGATACATAGGACTTGTTTTACTTTAATTATTTGGGTCATTGCCTTAATTCACCATTTAACGTTACTTGTAAAATAACTTCCCATTTCTGAAATATGGCCTTTTTAATGAAGATGTTTCTACTCCTTTCTTTAACATTTAAGCTCATTGTGCCATGGCACCATCTGCAAATAGCTGCCTTAACAGTAACATTTGGCATGGCTCTGGAAGAAAGAACGGTAACACAATGAACTGATCTCTTCCTTAAATTTTAAATTTTTATTGTACTGTTCCATCATTTTCTTGAAACTAAAAATCTTATTTTGAAATCTCTGCTTCTCTCTCTTTATTCATCCACTTTGTCACCATGCAGTTTAAAAACAGATTCAATTACATAAACATGTTCAGACTCTACAAATATGTTTATAAACTTTTATAAACTATCATTCTCAAACAATATCTCTGCTTACATATTAGTACATATGTTGTTTTTAGCCATTAAATTTGTATTTATTATCTTTTAAGAATGTAAAATATGACACATGAATTTATTTCAAACTGAAATAATTGTAGAGAGCATTTTCCAAAATAGAGATAGGACAGAGTTTAATACTCTAATGAAATGCGAGTTCTGAGATAACTTAATGCCCAATGTTGCTTTGCACTGATGAACTGAAGTTCGTAAGAAAGTCACACTTGTGTTCAAGATTTTCACACCTATGTGACTGTTTATAATTTTGTGAATATGGACAGTTTTTTTAACTTAAAAAAAGTTTATTGCCTTAGAATAACTTTCTATGATGAATTGGCAGGGGAAAAAAGTTTCTAAAGTTTCTTAAGTAAAATTTCACATTTATCACCTTATATACTTTGGGAGTTGATTTTTGGGAAAGGAGATACATATGGGTCTAATTTTATTTTGCCTGTGAGCATCCAGTTTTCCTGGTACCATTTGTGAAGATGCTGTCTTTCTTCCTGTGTTGATTTTGTTATCTTTGTCAAATATTAGATGTCTGTAATAAAATGTACTAATGTGTGTGTCATCTGTTCTCTTCCATTGATCTACATGTCTGTTTTTGTGTGAGTACCATGCTGTTTTTATGACTATAGCTTGAAATATGGTATGACAATCTCCGTAATATTCTTGTTTTTTATTCATTTGTTAATCTTAATTTTGAATGTCTGTGAGTGTTGCCTGCATGTGTGTAAGTGCATCAGTGTCATACAATGCCCATGGAGACAAGGAGAAGGTATCAGACTCCCTGGAACTAGAGTTACAAATAGTTGTTAGCCACCAAGTGGGTGTGGGGAACCAAACCAAGGTCCTCTGGAAGAGCAGCCAGTGATCTTAACCACGGAGCCAGCTCTCTAGTCCCACACTCTTCTTTTTGCTCTATACAGTATTGGCACATCAGTGTCCTTTGCAGTTCCATATGAATTTCAGGATATTCTGAAAATAGCAGAATTACAATGAAGAATTTTATGGTAATGTTTATTGTGATGGTATTGAATCTCTAAATTTCATTTGCCTGGATTGTCATTTTCATGATATTAATTTTACCAATCTGTCTTTTCAGCAATCATTTCATGGATTTAAACTTCTCAATGTGAGATCTTTAATCTCCTTGGTTAGATTTATTTTGAAATATTTTCATTTGCGGGGCTGCTGTGAATCAGCATGTTTCCAGGATCGCTTTCTCAGCATGTTTCTTATTGATATAATAAAAGGCTACTGGTTTTGTAAAATTTGATTTTGTATCTTCACACTTTACTGAAAGTGTTGATAATTTCTTGAAGTTTTCTGAGGGAATTTTTTGGATATCTTACTTATAATAGCCTCTCATCAGCAAAAATGGATAATTTGACTTTTTAAAAAATTGTGTCATTTTAATTTCTTTCTTTTGTCTTATTGCTGAAGGTTAAATTATCTGACTTGGATTCACTGTTCTTAGTCTCAGAATAACAGGGATATTTCTTCCATCATAGAATAAGCATTTGTGATATCTAGGGAGATAATTATTCTTTGCACTACATAGCTGATAGGATTTGTTGATTTACAAATTTTCTTTGGAAGTAGCCTGCAATTGTTAAAATAAAATCCAAGGTGCAAGCACCCCATGAATACTGCACAAAGGACATGTGAACAAAGCAAAAGTAACTTGGCAAGGCAGGTTTTACTTTACCAAAACGGTGTCTTTCATGGTTAGTCAGATCCAGCAACTGCACAGGACCCAAGTCTAGTATACAAGGTACATTAGGTAGTGCACAAGCCTACGTGCACTTAACTCAAATATACAATATCTAATATTTAAATGAAATTAACTCTGTCTTCTCTAACACACAGTTCTTGACCAAATGCTTTCCATGGGAGAACCTATTTCTGCTCAAATATTGCTTTATTTATAACACAAAATAGTATTGCCATGCAGTTTCCTTTCCATGATATTTTCTGATGTAACACTGTTCTCCATAATTACAGTCTATTTGACAGGACAGCAGTGCCCATTTGCTCAGCTGGGTCAAAATAGATCATACATTAGAAACTAAATAGGAAATAGCTAACCACAATGAAATGTAATCTTTTTAAAAAGCATGTTTTAGCTATTTGTATTTTATTTTGTGTGTATGAGTTAATTGTCTGCATGTATGTTAGTACACCTGTGTCATACAATGCCTGTGGAGATCAGAAGAGGGTATTGGAACCCCTAGAACTGAAATTATGGATGGTTGTTGACTGCAATGCTGGGGCTGAGAACAGAACTCCGGTCATCTGCAAGAGCAGCCAGTGCTTTTAACAGCTGAGCCATCTCTCCATCCCCAAAATGCAATTGATAAAGAGACCTTGTTTGCATGTACAGCAAAGCATTTGTTTGGGCATGTCAAATCATTGATGTCTGGTCACTACAATTTGGACAGATACAGATGCAATACTTCAGGGTCAGCATAACTCTTCATGCGTATAATACTAGATTATTTCTTTCTCTGACAGCTATGAAGGTCAGGTGATCACAAAATAGCAGGATATTATTGACAAGTGGCATTTCCTACGGAGCAGTATCAGCTTATGAAATGTTGTTAATGAAACAGTTACTATTGTCTTAATTCCTAGATGTTTAGAAGTTAATTCAGTCATCAGATACATCATTCTATCTTAAGCTCACCCTTGGATATTGATAAACACATATTTAACAGCCATCTGAAATAGGGCACTTAAACGTTTATTAGCTTCAATAATTAAAAAGAACTTCAAGATAATTCTTGTTTTCTGCTTTTCTCAAAAATTAAGAATTTTAGTTATGTTTTTGGTATGTTATTCAGAATTTCATACGAGTATTGTCTTTACATTATTTCCATTCCTAACAATCTCTCACTAACTCCTGTGTCCCCCAACTCCCTTTCAACTTCTTATCTTCTTTGATTATTATTGTTAACTGTACACAACATTTATAATTATGTAAACACACACACACAAACACACACACACAAATGCATTGAGTCCACTAAGTGGTGCTTATATGTACCTGTGTTTAGGGATGTCCATTTGGGATCAGGCTCAAGGAACATCACAGAAGAGGAACCAGAGGTACAACACATCTGCTGTTAGCTAATGCATTCTCCTTGGCATATACTCAATGGACTCATCTGACTGTAGAGATATCTGTCGATCCATGTTTATTGTTGCTCTCTTCACAATATCTAAGAAATGGAAACAACCCAAATGTCCCTCAACTGACTAAAGGATAATGAAAATGTGGTACATTTATACAATGGAGTTCTACTCAGCCCAAAGGAATGGAAATTTGCAGGTAAATGGATGGAACTAGAAATTATTCTAACTTTGAAATGGCTGCAAATCTATTCTCAATACCCGTGACTGCCTCCAAGATTTCAAAAGCTAAACCTGGCAAATGATGTGACCTTAGAGAATATTTCTAAGTATAGTGGTGGTGGCAGACTTGCCTACTCGCTCTGTGAGTTCAATAGTCATATTCCATAGTCATACTGCCATATTCCTGTATACTACATGGCTTTGATAATATTTTAAGGATATAAATTGTAAATATATTTTCTAAAATGGTGGTTTTCATTTCAACAACTTTTATTTAGTTGAATATTTTAATATTATGTTAAATTCATCAGTCACTTCATTTGTTAGATGATTCTTAAAACATTAAAAATTGGTTAATAATATGTTTTCCTGTATTAGGACATCTATAAGCATAAAATTAAATTTTAAATTCAACAACTTTACACATGGAATACAGATTGTTCCCTGTTTAAATATGTAGGAATTCACTAGTCCCAAATCCTTGCATTGAAAATTCTTTTTGTTTTTGTTCTGTTTAATGATTTTTTGTTATTTTTTAAATTCTTGCCATTGATGCTTTAGCATGTGTAATTATGTGTGCCTATATTTTGCACGTTTTTGTTGAATGCTTTTCATTTCAAAAATCTTTTATTATAAGACCAGGTATGATGGTGCATACCTTTAATCCCAGCCCTTGGGAGGCAGAGAGGTCGATGTCTGTGAGTTCAAGGCCAGCCTGGTATACATAGTGAGTTCCAAGCCAGCTGTGGCTACAAGGAGACATTATCTTAAAAAATTACCACAAAATATTATATTTATTATTTTTTAATTTTATTTGTATTTTATGTGAGTGTTTTGCCTGCATGTATGTAAGTGCACCATATGCATGCAGAGCCCTCAAAAATTGGAAGGCGCCAGATGCCCTGAAACTGGAGTTACAGACTGCTCTTAGCTGTAGGTGATGGGAATCAAACCTCTGTCTTCTGGAAGAACTGAAAGTGTTCTTAACTGTGAACAACCTTTCCAACCCCTCAATATCTTTCTGAAAATATTTTAGAGCTATTCACATTTGCCTACTTTGTAGTTTTGAGAAAATAAAATAGCCTTGATGGACCTTAAAGTCTATAAGAATTTGACTCAGGTTTTTGTTGTTTTTGTAGCTATTATTTTACTTTATTTTTATTTTATTTTATTTTATTTACTTTTTTATTAGTACCCAAGTGTAACATACCTAAAATCCCTATGTAATTGAGGCTATCCTCTGATCTTCCTATGTCTTTTCCCTGGGTGCTGGGTTTTAGATACTTCCCACAGTTCAGTTTTATGAGGTGCTGGGGATCAAACCCAGGGCCTCGTATATGGTAGGCAAGCACTCTACTAACTGAGGTATTCCCAGACTGAAAGCATAGTATTTATGTCTCAAGTTCCATTTCTTTATTCTTTTGAGAATTTTCAGTTTTATTGCTCTTGTTTCATGAAAAATTGGAGTTCTTCCTGTTTATATAAAAACTTTATTCCTTTCTCTTATATTGCTGCAGTACTTGTTACCTTCCATTCAGTACCAAACCAAACTTTGTTATGAAATCAAATATGTGATTTCTTTACTAAAAAATAATTTTGTTTTTATTGTCAGTTTACTACTCTCCAGTTGTATTTGTTTTCATTTTGTAAAGATTATCTTGTTAAAATTGTATTGTCTTATTGAATTTTTGAGATTTTTATACAATATATTTTCATGGTATTTATATTCCTGGCCCTACTCGCACCACCCCCACTGTCCCACCCAATTTAATGTGCTGTCATTTATGTAATACAGCCTATTGAGTCTTATTTTTGTACCCAAATATCCTTCAGTGTGAGTCTGTCCACATGGCCAACCAAGAGTCTGAGCTCTCCTTTCACCCTTCTTAAAAAGAAGCTTCTTTTTGCAAGAGATGGAGAGGATTATCGAGTTCCAGAATTGCTCAAATGCAGAAAATGAGTGTCTGTGAGACACTCAACCCTAAGTGATACATCTTTAATGCAGCTTTTACACATAGGATTCACAGGGATGCATATCTGAACTCACCAGGATGCTGCCTTATGCAGCAGATAGTGATTAACGCTGAAACCCACACCTGCCATATTTGCAGAGAGCAAGTAATCACAGAGTGCTTTTCCCTGAATTGGACACCTACTTAAAACCTCCCAAAGCTCAGCAGTCAGTCATTGCAGAAGCAGAGTTGGAAAAATATTAAGAACCAGAGTGGGTGGATGACCACAAGGAAACAGTCTTCCAGACTACCGGGCAGTACTTACATGCAGTCACAACAATGGTGACAGCACATGCAAGTTCTATCCAAGCTCAAACAATACAAAACCCCGCTATAGACATAGGGAAGTGAGGAAGAAATCCCAACACAGCCTAAGGTACTTTTGTAAATCGATGACTGCTGGGAGAGAGGAAGAGAGATATTGTAAACTTTATCTTTGTACAAGTTTTCCTGACACTTTACATAGACCTTAGTTCAATAGCTTCTAATAATCTTTCACTAATATTTGCCTCCATGATTATATGTTACTTTCCTATAATTAATAGCATGTATTATTTTCATAATCAGTCAATTGAATATTTTGTGATTTCTGGCTAATGATTTATATAGTGGTAATTTAAAAATTTACCAACTTACAGTTCTATTCTCGTTATTTGTTTCTAATTTGAAGATGAATTATTTAAACTGGGACATGACTGTATGATTTTGACCCTGAAAAATATTTTAAGGGTTACTTTTATCTCAGTATGTGATTAAACTTTATTGCAAATATAGTATAAAATTCAAAATAATATGAAGAAACTGATGCTGAATCTACTTCTCCAGGTAGATATTGCTTTAATTTGGGGGGTTAGATTAATTGGGCATATGAAGATTTAGAATACTCCTTCTTGTTCTATTAATACCAAATATCATGTGATCAAAATCAGCTTAAAATGAATAAACTTAAAAAAAATGTATAAACTTACATGCACAACGACTATCATCTTAAAATTAGTTTGGTTTTAGAAATAGTAAATTTCTACCAGTTATTGAATTCTCTTATCAATTCCAGATGATAAAATAAAGAACCAAATTTGTTTTGAAAAATGTAATCTCAGAAGTTTCATGGACTGTTACTTTTACATAATGGTTGCTGAGGGGGTTGGGGAATAATCAGTTTTCTCTAGGGACTAAGTCCCTGAAAAGCTATCTAATCCAAAATGGGCAGCTCTAAACATACACACACAAGCACCAAACGCCTCCAAATAGACTCAATGTATTATATACAGATATGTGTGTATGTGTGTTTGTGTGTGCATAGAGAGGAAGCATGTGTTTGTATGTATGTGTGCTCTCTCAAAAAGACCAACAAAAAAACTATATCTTTCAGTAACTCCATCTATAATGTACAGCTGCACTCTTAGTAATCTAACATAATACATACTTATATACTACTAAATGTAATGCTTTCTAGAAACTCATTTACTTCACCAGAAAATCAAAAATTGTATAACATAGTACTATTTATGTCTTATCTACTAGCATACCCAAGTACATTTTTTTTGGACAGTACTGGGAACTGAGTTTAGAATCTCACACATGCTATGCAAGCACTATGCTGCTGAGCTATTTTTCCAGTCCCATCTCAATAATTTTGAAAACTGAAGTAAAAGAGTACAACACAAATTAAATCCATTATCAATTTATTTCATAGATTATGTCCAATTAAATGGATATGAAGGTGTTAAGTAAATATGCAGAAGTGAGTGTTGATGGGAAGTAGAGTACTTTTTGAATTAAATGAACTTAAAAGATATTTTATCAAAATGTGTGGTCAGCTTGAACAATGTTAATAGTACCATGAATACATTACAACTGGAAAATATATTGAAATAAATGGATAAATTTTAACATGAAAAAGCAATTTTTAATAAGTTTTAATATCAATATTAGGATCTCTTGTCTTTAGAAAGGAGGAATGGAATATTCAATTATATCAATGGAAAAATGAATTTAAAATATATTTTAAAAATAATAAAGTATGTAACACTAGAAAAAGCCAAGAAAAATGAAAAATTCCAGTTTAAAGAGATGATTAAAATGATTAAACCCTAAATATTTTATAGGTGTTTCTTAGTTAGCTTTAACTGTGCCCAGATCAGGTTGACCTGTGGGCATGTATGTGTGGGATTATCTTGAATATAGATTGATGAGTGGCCAGCCTCCTGTGGGCAGTACCATTTCTAGATAGGGTGGTCCTTGACTATAAGAAAACTAACTTGCAGGAATGAGTTTTACAATGGACATATCTGGCCAAAAGACTTTTAGTTAACCTTGAAACCAAAATTTATAATGTAAACAAACTTACTGAGGCATGTGTTTTTCTTGTGGCTTCCACAACTGACCTTAATCCCTAAGGAGCCTATCTTGCCATCCACCCAAGATGGTGAATGAATGTGGATGTGCTTGATTAGCATATCAAAGCACTGCAAGCAACATATTTTAAAAAGTGAGTTCAATATTCTGTTTGTAATTTTAGACATAGGTATCAAAGGCAAGATTATCTTCTACTTCCCAATTGATGCTGAAAATACTGCTTCAATAAAAGTATTCATGAAGCCTGTCAAGTGCACAATTTCATGAGATATGTAAAGGAATGGGTGGATCTCAAAGTTCTGGTCCACTCTTCATATTACAATGAATGCTCTGCCAGGTGTAACTGAAATGGGGTTTAGTAACACCACACTAGTAAACAGCTGCCTAGAAAACAGTGAGAGAACAAGGCAGCAGGGAACTTCTTCCTCTGTTTCTGCTTCAAACTCCGCTTGAGTTCCTGCCCTGACTTCCCTCAATGATGGACAGGGACCTGAAAGTATAAACCACATAAATCATTTCTTCATGTAAAATGCTTAAGATCAGTGTTTTGTCACAGTAAGAAAATCAAGGGAGGTACTCAGTGATAGAGCATTAGCCTAATATGTGTGAGAACCTTTGTCAAGTGCTAGTACACACACACACACACACACACACACACAAATACACACACACACACATACTCATACACACATAAACATGTATCATGAAAATAAACTTTACATATATTTTTATATTGTATTTGACAAAGCTTTTAAGTAATAACATAATCTCCTCTAACATGATTGTTTGGATATTCTGCATATTTCCAGAAAAATAACGAAGTTGAACTCTAACTTTATAATATATTAAAAAGTTACTGGGGCTTGAGAGATGGCTCAGGACTTTAGATAATTTGATATTCGCACAATACACAGGCCTAATTCTCATTTCCCACATGACAGCCCACAATCATATGTGACTCCAGTTCCATGGGCTTTGACAGCCTGTTTGAGTCTCCGTGTATGTTGCATGCATGTCAAGACATGCATATATAGAAAATAAAAAGAATAAATATTTTTTTAAAAAACTAAATGATAAATGTATTAAACATTTTTTGACAGCACAACAATGTAAGAAGAACAGTAGGTTCCCCCTCCTAGGTTTTATGATCTCCCTCTCCGGCTTTTCACCAGGCTCACAATAACAGTATGAAATTCTTCTTTTAAAGTAGCACTCATATCCATCAAAAGTGGTTTGCTACACATGTAGTCTTTGTGCCTCACTGTTCCAGTGGTCACATATTCCAGGCAGGTTTTTATAACAGCATACAAGATCTGGGTGAGGTTCTTGGTATCTTTTCTTTCTCAGCAGCCTGCACTTAACCTTCTGGCAGTATGTAAGCTAGTCATCAGCAAGACAGTTTGTGTTTAGACCTATAGATTGTATTGTTATGAGAGAAGTATCTTTTTACAGAGCAGCAGTAAATTCGGTGACATAACATGTTAAAGCACCAAGTATAAATAACCAGGAATACTTAGCAGTTGATGGTTCATGTATATTAACCTTTCTCCATCTGAGGCTCATGGCAAATGGAGGAAGAGTGAGCAGAAAGAAGGTAAAGGCTGACAGATGAGGAGGAGTGCTGTAAATTTCTGGCCTCTGAAAATAATGGCTCATTCTCTCCAATTGCGGTTACGTACACAATACCTGCATAATATCAAGATAGTAAAATTTCTATCATGAATAGAAAGGGGCTCAAAAGTTCCCACCCTTGTTGGAGGAGCTATTGAGCAGCTGAGGTTTGCAGAAAGAAGAAAAGTGTTCTTTGGGGATGAAGTCACTGGTAGATTGTCCATGCCCCAGTGGATGGATGGGCCCACATCCATGAGAACATGAGAATCAGTAATTAGACTCGGAGGTTATAAACACCAGCAAGAAAATGAAGGGATTGAATTTAGAAGGAAGATGGAGTGTGAGCACTAAAAGGGAGAGGAAGGTAAGTAAGAAAAAAGTGAAGTAAAAAGTGGGTATCTTTTATCATAACTGCCCAGCCAATTCCTACCTCCTATTCTTTTCACACCAACCTCTGTAGAGGTTACCCAAATTGCCAATGGGGAATCAAGACCCAGACGGCTCTGGCTTCATCCTTGCTGAACGGGGACTCAGGATGAAGCAACTGGGTACCTCTTTAGTGGATCTATCTAAAAGACTACCAAACTGCCTAACTTTTAACTGTAGGGAGAAAAGAAAAGTCCTTGACTGGTGCCTAGGAGATGTGAAGGAGAAGTAAAGGCAAGAGTAGTTAGCATTACAAGTTCTAGACAGGGAAGTTATACTGTATAAATTTATTCAATGGGCAATTAAACAACTTATTTGTTTTTATTAAATATTTTATTACTTTTATTCTATGTGTATGAATATTTTTCCTGCATGAATGTAAGTGTACCATAGGCATGCAATACCTGCAAAGGCCAAAAGTGGGTATCAAATCATCTGGACCTGGATGTTTAACTTCTGCTTTAGTGCTCAGAATTACACACATGTCCTCTGGAAGAAGAGCAAGTCTTTTAAACTCAGTCATCTCTCAGCCCATAAGATATATTTAAAAAATTATCTCAGTCAAGAGTCCTAGTGTTAAAAGACATAGCTATTAAATATTCCCTAATGGAAATTAGTTTAAAAAAAAACTTGTAGCATTACATTTGTGATTTTTATTATGATTTTATTTTATACCAAAATACAAACAATTAATGTAAATTAGATAAATTGGATTGTTCAAGTAAAAGCTACTATTGATCAAAGGTTGTACCAGTGAAAAGGTCCTGTACAGAGTGGGAGAAAATATTGCAAATTCTAAATGCAGAAAAACTACTTGAAAAAAACAAAGAGAAAACAAACAAAAAAAAAAACCCTCGAGTAAAACTGTGGGCAAGAGATTGCATACTAATATTGCAATATTTTAATAGTTTTAACTCATATACACAGTTACTCAGGGAGAATCGAGAAGTTATTCTTGATTTTTCCATTTTTTAAAAACTTTTGTTCTGTTATTTATGTACTATAGATATTTGTTCATATTTGTTTGTATGTATATCACAAATATAACTTACATAAAATATATATGAAAGCAGAACTATTGAGGGAAATGGTATCATTTTATTTCTCATGCAAGTCACAAATATATCCTATTCTATACAAGCCAGTTCATATATAATAAAGATGTATTTGAGTTTTGCAAATAATACTTCCTGTGTATTCTAGTAAAACAATAAATAGAAATTAGCATCCTTTTTAAATAAATTTTATGTGATATATTTTAAGCTGTTTGAAAATTGCAAGTACCATGAAATTACTAACCATCATCTGCTAAATGAAAATACAGTTTTACTCATTGTATTTTCAGAAGATGAATAAATGTAATGTAACTCCCTTTCCACACACTTATATTATTGTACAAATACATCTGTGCCTTCTTATTCCCAACAGAGAAGTTATCTGTAGACTCATCTAATTCTGGATTAATGGTGTGTCTGTCTTCTATTTACTTAGTAAATGCAGTATGCTGTGTAATTTTGCATACTTCTAACTCTCATGATAACAAGAAGCCATTTCAGATGAAAGTAGAACTTTAAAATATGGTAGTAATATATGAAGCAAGATAATTGCTGCTCAATAATGCAGAAAATAATGTCTATCACTAGCACAAATTCTAGACTAACACCTGAAGCACATTTTTTTTTGCCCTCTAATTTATTAGTACAGTGTGCACATTATGCCATGGTTAAATAGCATTAGGAAAATTGCTAGGCTCCAAAATATAAAAATAGATTTAATTTACACCTGTGCTACATGCCCTGCATGTTTGCTTCTGTTTAGTGTGGTTGAGAACATGAAACTATGCAATTATCCTCTGCTATCATTTTATGTGGACTCAAATTACATAGGAAAAGTTAACTTTTTCTGAAATTTAATTAAAAGTGCACAAGAATGAGAAGAAGTTCAAGCCATTTTTGGTAGATAGTTTGGTGTCGTTCATCATTCAAGGAGTCACTGCTTCTCATATAAATAGAAATGAAAATTGTTAAATTGAAATGGTTCATTAAAAGTGGAAAACTGATGCACATCGCATGGGGTCCAGTGGGGGATGGGGGAGGCATGGATGGGGGAGGGGGTCTGGGTTTGACTGAGAACTGTTGTATGACAATAAAAAAGCTCAATAAAAATTAAAACTGATACACATCAAATACTGCCAGAGTTTGTAATTGAAGGCAAAACTCTCTAATATTGGTGAAGCGTACAACTTTTAATTTAAATTCATTATTATTGTTGTGTGTGTGTGTGTGTGTGTGTGTGTGTGTGCGTGCATGCATGCATGTGTGATATAGGGTCACAGTTGCCATGGGCTTGTCTGCAAGTCAGAGAACAACTTTATAGAGTCAGTTCTTTCATTTTACTATGTTTGCTTCAGGGATAGTCATATGTGGAGCAGGCTTGGAAGACAGATTCTTTTGTTTATTGAGTCATCTTGGTGGCACTAAACTGATGAAGAATATAATTTTAAAAGTTTTTAGATTTATGTTTTTTAGATTTGTGTATGAGTGTATTGCTGCATGTATATAAATACATCCAAGTTGTGCAACATATGCAGAGGCCATAAGAAGGCATCGATTCCCCCAGATGTGGAGTTATGTATGATTGTTAGTCTCCATGTGTGTGCTGGCAATCGAACCAGGGTCCTCTGCAAGAGTAGAATGTGATCTTAACTACTGAATCATGTTTCCAGCCCAAGAGAATATAATTTTAAGAAAAATTAACAACTTAGAGTTTTAGATTTCAAATTGCAGCATCATGAATCAGACAATTTCACTGGCACTAATCAGCAATATTCAACACATGGCCTCTAACACTAAACACTTTCAGACATTATGATGAACCTTATAGTAATTATGAATTATTTGAATTAGTCCTTATTTGAATTAGAAACTAAGCTGAAAATTGCAATTTTATTGTTTTGTTTTCTCTATTATGAGACATTTTAAATGGATGAGATTCCACAATGGTTTGCATTATGAATACAGAAAATACAGCTTCTGTCTAGCAAGCAACTGTAAAGTGAATCAACTGAAAAACTGAGCATCCAAATTTGATGACTGTAACTTGCTATCATGCCTTTATCTTTATGCGTATCATTCAAAAGTTAAACAGGATTAGGACATTTTGTATGTGCACACTAAAATTTATTTTATTTATTTATTTATTTATTATTTAATTTGAGATACGGTCTTACTACATAGCCCTGGCTCAGAACAATTTCAAGCAAGCTATCAGATGTGATCTCACATCCTCCCAAAGACATGTTAAAGCGACGGTCGGTGCTTCTGTGGGAACCAACATGAATTCCAACACTGTGTGGCAGTTCCCTACAGGAGGAAGTTGGCTATATAAGAATTTTAATTTAAGAAAAAGAATACATAAATTAAAATTATAATTTAGAGGAATTTAATGTTCATTAAATTTTATACAGATATATTTTTAAGAAATACCTTCTGTTTTTCTGCATATCAAGAAACAGTAATAATATAGAATGAACATTCCTGAATTTTATGACTGACATCTCCACTGAAGCATTTTTAGTCATACAAATCTTTTTAAAAAATACTTTTTTAACTTTAAAAATATTTATTGAGACATTCATAAATGCATATAAGGTGTTTTGATCAAATCCATGCCCATTCTCTCCCCTCCAAAACCTCCCATATCTCCCCATCATTTTTTTCTGACAACTTCATGTACTCTTTCTTTTGTTCTTTCTTTTTTTTAATGGGGCTTTTTGCTACTCTAACATGCTCTTCTCTGAAGAGGAAACCCTAAAGTCCTTTAGGGATTAGACACGAGCTCCCAAATACTTTTGACATTTTGGGCTGTTGGAACAGAGTATGTTTCTAAGAGGCCCAAGGACATTTGATGTTTAGCCAAGAAACTGGCTACTTTTCTTTGGGGTTTTTTTACCCTAACTGCCTAGCCAATTCTTACCTCCTATTCTTATCTCACCATCCTCTGAAGAGGTTACCCAAATTGCCAATAGGGAATCTGGGTGTAGACCGCTCTGCCTTCTTCCATGCTGAACAGGTTTGAAAGGTGAGGTAATTGGAGTACCATTTCTGTGGGTCTATCTATAAGACTCCCAAATTGCATACCTCTTAACTATAGAGAGAAAATAAAGTCCTTGACTGGTGAATAGGAGATGTGAAGGAGAAGTAAAGTCAAGAGTAGTTAGCATTACAAGTTCCAGACAGGGAACCGGAAAAAAGCTAGAACAGGGGCAATTTCAAATGTTCATATTAGAGTCCATTGGAAATTCTTGACAAGAACTTCCAAAGCATCTCTCTATTGGGTTCCTCCTCATTTTATTTTGTCTGCCAAGGCTGGACTCTAGAGGGATGGACTCAAGATTTGTTTTCAGGCACTTTGATAGCTGTTGCAGTGGCTGGAATCAGTGTCAGTTCCCTCTTAAAGGCTTCTATGTAGGGGCAGAAAACAAATTTAGCCATCATTTTAGTACAATATAAGGCTGTCTCCCTTAGCTATAGCTGGGCACTACAGTATCACAGACCAAGATTTTATGTCTTACATCTGAGTAGCATTTTCTAAGTAGAAACAAAATCACCAATGAGAAATAATTGTCTAAATAACATTTTATATGGAGTTAATCCTAATGTCTGGGAAGTGTAATCCCTTGAACTCTTAAAGAAATATACTGATCACTTTAATCTTTGGTTATACTTTCCTTTTGGGTGGTTAAGACCATACAGTTGGCCCAAATAAACCAATTTATTTTTACTCTTAAGGTCATTTGAGAATCTGTTCCTTGGGGGGTCACATGGGCTTGGGAGGAGCCCCTGGATCCATTCTTTCATGAATTCCATCTATGTGAAGATAAGTCAAAGTTCCTTCCCAACCATGGCTGGCTTCACTTCAAAGCATGCAAGAAATATTTCCTCTGAGTCGACACTCCTCTTTGTAGCCTGGACACTGGTTCAAATACATCTGGTGAGGTCTCCATGGAGTCTCTGAACAAGAGAACTGGTGACTCACCACAGTTGCAGGACATTTTGAGAGATACTCCATAGTCCCCGGGAATTTACTTGACCTTGGAGGGCAAGGAGCAAAACTGTCTTTTAAATCCCTCTGACCAGATTAGTGTGGGCCTCAAAGTATGGCTGTTTTTAAACATCCAAGAAGGTTGGTTTCATTAGTCTGGTACTTTTAATTATTTTGTGATATGTAGATAAATTTTGGGCATATATTTTGTTCCTTAAACTAGTTGACTAAAGTATGACCTTAGAAATTTTAAAATTATGTGTATATTATTTGTCTCATCCTTTATATATTATAGGAAACCTACACAAACCTTAATCATTTGCTTAGGCTTTCTTGTTTCTTCTATTTTGGAAAATATCTCCATTCCCATGCCCTTTTATGGTTCTAGTGTCAAACTGATGTTTAAAGTTTTCCTGGAAAACCAATGAATTTACTGAGCTTATTTACAGAGATGACTGAGGGGTTGCTGTGGTGTATGAGAGACCTGAGAGTATGAAAACTGGACAGCTTTTATCCAGCCTGGATCAAGTCTTCTCTTCCTAGACTTTCCCAGACTATATACTTTAGCCCTCCCCAAATCCTGGAGACCATGTGTGATTAGGGCCAAATTACATCTGGGGAGAGTGACAGGAAACTCCAGTAAGGGTCCAATGACCTTGCTTGTCCTTCCTTTCATGAACGAGCACAACTGTCAACAAACCCAATTGTGACGATGTTTAGCAAGTAGGCATAGCTAAAGACGTGATGATGTTAGTTATTTCATGCATCATTAGAGACTGCTATAGAGCATAATCTTATTAAAAGAACATGGAATTTAAAAGGATTTGGTGCTAGGATCCAAAATGAGAGAGATCATAAGTCTTTTTTTCCTGAGTCTATGTTACTTCACTTAGGATAACAGTTTCTACTTCTATCCATTTACCTGCATATTTCATTATTTCATTTTTCTTTACTGCTAACTAGAACTCCAATGTGTAAATATACCACATTTTTGTTAACCACTTGTCAGTTGAGAGACACTTAGGTTGCTTCTATCTCTCTCTTAACTATTGAGAAAAGAGCAGCAACAAGCACGGTTGTACAAGTGACTGTACAATAGAATAAATCCTTTAGATAATACCAAGAAGTGGTGTAACAGGGTCATATGGTAGGCTCATTTTTAATTTTTTTAGGAGTTCTCCACACTGTTTTCCATAGGGGTTACATGAGTTTGCAAGCCCACCAGCAATGATTGAGTTGTTCCCCTTTCTTCACATCCTCAGCAGCATTTGGTGGCATTTGTTCTCTTGAACTTAGCCAGTCTGATTGGGGTAAGATGAAACCAAATGGTGGATTTTATTTGCATTTCCCTAATTACTAACAATGTTGAACAATATTTTTTTAATTTTTATTTTTTAATTAAAATAAGCATTTCATTACAACAGCATTAACCTATTCAATAACATTTTTCTGAGCTAGGGTACATCTCTTTCAAAAGTGGCTGTAAATTTTTAGGTTCACAGTTGAATTAATACA
>NW_008337804.1:1781327-1782397 GCF_000622305.1 Nannospalax galili | reverse complement strand
GCCTGTCTGGCTTTGCTGTTTGTCAAGTAACTTTTAGTTATATATATGTACGCTCTTATGAAACTATATTGGGCCCTTTAATCTTTGGTTATACTTCCCTTTTGGGTGTTGAAGGACATACCATTGGACCAGATAAACTGATTTGTTTTTACTCTTGAGGTCGTTTGAGGATCTGTTCCTCAGGGGTCCCATGGGCTTGGGAGGAGCCCAGGGCTCCTTTCTTTAACCAGTTCCATCTACGTGAAGATAAGTCAAAGGTCCTGCTCGACCATTGTTGGCTTCTGTTGGAAGCATGGAGGAAATAATTCCTCCGTGTTGACCCTCCTCTTTATAGACTGGACACTGGTTCAAGTCCATCTGGTGGGGTCACTTTGTCCTCCTGATCAAGAGGTCAGACGACCCGCCACCATTACAGGACGTTTTGCGAGATGCTCATGATCCTTGGGAACTAATCGACCTAGGAGGGCAAGGAGCAAAAAGTGTCCTTTGTGTCCCTCTGACCCAATTAGTATAGATCTCAAGGTATGTCTGTTAAACATCCAAGAAGGTTAATTCCATCATTCTGGCATTTTTAATTACTGTGTGTCATGCAGACAAATCTTGGGTAATGACCAGTTGGTCTCAAATAAACCTTATCTAGAGATATATTTCTTGATCTGTAATGCATAATTTGTCAGTAGATTGTAGGAATAGTATGGTTCCCTCTGGTTTTGGTGACTAGCTAGGCATTGTTTCTCTCTTGTATCATCTCCCCCCTCTATCATGATTTTCCCACTTAAGGTGCCTGCACTTCCCCCCCGCTTTCTTCCTTACTAATACCCTTGCTCCCATGATCCTACCTCTGTTGAACTGCTTCTTTCTCCTTATCCCCTAGGTTCCTCATATACCCTTCCCTCCCCCCCTCCCTTAATCTAACCCAATTTTTATCCATATCTCCTTTATTAAGGACTGTTTCCTGCTGTTCTTCTCTTTCAGGGTCTTACTTTTCCTTTATCTCCCTGGTTCCTTTCCATTATCCTGGTTCCTGTAGTTATGTCTGGATACATACTCACTTACCAGGATTTGGCTGT
>NW_008337804.1:1780154-1780701 GCF_000622305.1 Nannospalax galili | reverse complement strand
GATGTTAAACCTCTGTCAGATGTGTCACTGGTGAAGATTTTCTTCCATTCTGTGGGTTTTCTCTTCACTTTCTGGTTGCCTCCTTTGATGTACAGAAGCTTTTTAGTTTAATGAGGTCCCACACGTTAATTCTTGCCCTTGATTCCTGGGCTATTGGTGTTCCGTTTAGAAAGTCCTTTCCTACACCTATATCTTGTAGGTTTTTCCCAATGTTTTCTTCTAAGAGTTTCAGAGTTTCAGTCTTTACAATGAGGTCTTTGAGCCATTTGGAATTGACTTTTGTGCAGGGTGAAAGATAGGGGTTTAGTTTCATTCTTCTACAAGTGGAGATCCAGTTTTGCCACCACCATTTGCTGAACATGCTGTCTTTCCTCCTGTTAATGTTCTTGGCCCCTTTGTCAAATATCAGGTGGCTGAAATTGAATGTGCTCATATTTGGGTCTTCAATTTTGTTCCATTAATCTACGGGTCTATTTTTTTGTGCCAGTACCATATTGTTTTTATGACTATAGCTCTGTAATACAGCTTGAAATCTGGTATAGTAATC
>NW_008337804.1:1778166-1778930 GCF_000622305.1 Nannospalax galili | reverse complement strand
TCCATTTAGAATGATGTTGGCTGTGGGTTTGTTATATATGGCTTTAATTATGTTGAGGTATGTTCCCTCCAGTCCAATTCTCTCTAGGACTTTAAACATAAAAGCATGTTGAATTGTGTCAAATGCCTTCTCTGCATCTATTGGGATGACCATGTGATCTTGTCGTTGAGCCCATTTCTGTGATTTATGATGTTTATTGACTTACGTATATTGAACCATCCCTGCATCTCTGGAATAAAGCCAGCTTGATCATGGTGGATGATCCTTTTGATGTGTGTCTGTATGCGGTTTGCAAGTATTTTATAGAGTATTTTTGCATCTATGTTCATTAAGACTATGGGTCTATAGTTTTCTTTTTTGGTTGTATCTTTACCAGGCTTTGGTATGAGAGTGATGCTGGCTTCATAGAAGGAATTTGGAAGTTTTCCCTCCATTTCTATTTTTTTGAATAAATTAAGTAGTATTGGATGCAGATCTTCTTTAAATGTCTGATAGAATTCTGCTGTAAATCCATCTGGTCCTGGGCTTTTTTTAGTCAGGAGATTTTGTAATACTGTTTCAATTTCTTTTTGTGATATGGGTCTGTTTAAGCTGTTAATCTCTTCCTGGTTTAGTTTTGGTGGTTCCCATGCCTTTAGATATGCATCCATTTCTTTTAGGTTTTCGAATTTGGTAGCATATAGGTTTTTAAAGTATTCCCTTATAATGTTCTGTATCTTTCTGGTGTCTGTTGTGATGTTTCCCCTTTCATCTCTGATTTTGTT
>NW_008337804.1:1777444-1778029 GCF_000622305.1 Nannospalax galili | reverse complement strand
GTTTTGTTGTGTTGTATTGTCCTTTTCATTTAATTCCAGGAATACTTTTATTTCTTTCTTAATTTCTCTTTTGACCCATTCATCATTCAGGAGTGTGTTGTTTAATCTCCATGCGTTCGTGTGGTGATTTGGGCTTCTTCGGGTGTTGATTGTAAGCTTTATTGCACTGTGGTCTGATAGAACACATGGAATTATTTCAATCTTTTTGTATTTGCTGAGCTTTGTTTTGTGCCCCAGTATATGGTCGATTTTGGAGAAAGTTCCACGGGGTGCTGAGTAGAAAGTATGTCCTTTGGTGTTTGGGTGGAATACTAGGTAGATATCTGTTAAGTCCATTTGAGATATGGTTTTGTTTAATTCAGATGTCTCTCTGTTAAGTCTCTGGCCTGTTGACCTATCTAATGGAGATAGTGGGGTATTGAAGTCCCCTACTATTAATGAGCTGGGGTTAATTTTGGTCTTGAAGTCCCGTAGTATTTTTTTTATGAAGTTCGTTTCACCAGAGTTTGGTGAATATATGTTCATGGCTGTAATATCTTCTTGGTCAATTGTTCTTTTGATCAGAGTGAAGTGGCAGATCGGAAG
>NW_008337804.1:1776329-1776959 GCF_000622305.1 Nannospalax galili | reverse complement strand
TCTGTGGTCATTTAACACTGGGAATACTTTGGTCCAGCTCTTCCGGCTTTCGTAGTTTGCATTGAAAAGTCAGCTAATGGGTTTTCCTTTATATGTGACTTGTTTCTCTTTTGCAGCTTTCAGAATTTTCTCTTTGTTTTGTGCGTGTAGTGTTTTTACTACGATGTGCTGTGGAGAGTTTCTGTTCTGGTCCTGTCTGTTTGGTGTTCTGTGTGCTACTTGTATTTGTATGGACATTTCTTTCTTTAAGTTTGGGAAATTTTCTTCCACAATTCTGTTGAAGATCTGGTCCATACCATTGTCTTGGGATTCTTCTCCTTCTTGTATGCCTATGATTCACAAGTTTGGTCTTTTTATGGTATCACTCAATTCCTGCATATTCCATTCTTGTGATTTCTTAAATTTTTCATAACCTTTGCTTGAGTGGTCTAGTTCGTCCTCTTTATCTTCCAGTCTTGATATTCTGTTTTCTATTTCATTTATCCTATTGGTGAGGCTTTCTCCTGTCGTTTCTAATTGGCTTACTGAGTGTTTCACTTCCTTCTTCATTTCAGTCTGAGTATTCTTCAAAATTTCTAACTCCTTTCTGAATTCATTCAGAAGTTTATCCCTTTCTTCCTTCAGTTTTTT
>NW_008337804.1:1742846-1775546 GCF_000622305.1 Nannospalax galili | reverse complement strand
TCAGGAAGCAGTATTGGTTCCCCCGGTGTCTGGGGCCCCAAGACTAGGGATGGCGCAGGTCTCAATCTAGGAGTAGTGAACAACGAGGGAGATGGAAGGGTGAATGTGGCTTGGGGAGTTGAGGTGCGGAGAGCTGCGCTATAGACTTACCCCAAGAGGCCTGAGGATAGGGCAATGTTGAACAATTTTAAAGATGTTTCTTAGACATCTTTATTTTTTCCTTTGAGAACTCTCTTTAGATCTTTAGCCCATGTTTTAATTGGGTCATTTGGTTTCTTACTTGTTTTTTAAGTTCTTTGTGTATTCTGAATGTTAAACCTCTCTGTCAGATGTGTCACTGGTGAATTTTTTTCCACACTCTTTGGGGTTTTCTCTCCACTTTTTTGATTGTTTCTTTTGAGGTATAAGAACTTTTTAGTTTAATGAGGTCCTACTTGCTGATTGCTGACTTTAGTTCCTTCGCAACTTCTGATTTAGAAAATCTTTTCCTACACCTACATCTTGTAAGTTACTGCCAATACTTTCTTCTAATAGTTTCATGGTTTCAAGTTTCACATTGAAGCCTTGATCTAGTTGGGCTTGACTTTTGTGCAAGGTGAAAGATAACGATCTAATTTCATTCTTCTATAGGGTTAAATCCAGTTTTGCCAGCACCATTTTTTGAAGATGCTGTCTTTCCTCAGATGTGTGTTCTTGGCACCTTTGCTGAATATCAGGTGGCTGAAATTCTCTACTCAGGTTTGGATCTCCAATGATATTCCATTGATCTATGTGTCTATTTTTCTGCCAGTATCACACTGCTTTTATGACTATAGCTCTGTAATAAACTTTGAGATCTGGCAAAGTAATCACCCCAGCATTTTTCTTTGTGCTCAAGATTGCTTTGGCTGTCTGGGGTCTTCTGTGCTTCTACACAAATTTAAGGATGGTGTTTGCTAATTTTGTGAAGTATATCATGGGGATTTTTATTGGAATTGCATTGAATCTATATATTTCTTTCGGTAGGATAGTCATTTTCACAATACTAATTCTTCCAATCTGTGAGCATGGGAGGTCCTTTCATATCCTGGTGTCTCCCACAATCTCTTTAATGATTTAAAATTTTCATTTTAGAGAACTTTGGTATCTTTGATCGGGTTTTTCCAAGTTTATTTATTTTTTTCAATTATTGTGAATGGGAGCATTTCCCTGAGCTCTTTCTCCAATTGCTTGTCATTGGTATATAGAAAGGCTACTGATTTTTGTAGCTTGATTTTATAACCTGCCACTATACTGAAAGTGTTGATCAGTTCTAGTTTTCCAATGGAAGTTTTGGGATCTCTTGGGTAATGTATCATATCATCTGCAAAAAGGAATAGTTTGACCTCTTCATTTCCAATTAGTACTCCTTTAATTTCCTTCCCTTTTCTTATTGCTCCTGTAAGAGCTTCAAGCATTATGTTGAAAGCGAGTCGGGATAGTGGACATCCTTCTGTGGTTTCTGATTTTAATGGGAATGCTTACAGTTTTTCTCCATTTAGAATAATGTTGGTTGTGGATTTGTTGTATATGGCTTTGATCATGTTGCGATATGTTCCATTCAGTCCAATACCCTCTAAGACTTTGAACATAAATGCATTTTGGATTTTGTCAAAGGTCTTCTCTGCATCTATTGAAATGATGATGTTATTTTTCTCTTTGAGTCTATTTATATGATTGATGATGTTTATTGACTTGGGTATATTGAACCATCCCTGAATCTCTGGAATAAAGCCTACTTGATCATGGTGAATGAACTTTTTGATGTACATCTATATGAAGTTTGCAAATATCTTGTTGAGAATTTTTGTGTATGTTAATTAAGGATATGGGTCTATAGTTTTCTTTTTAGGCTGTATCTTTAACTGTTTCGGGCATTAGAGTGATACTGGCTTCATAGAAGGAATTTGAGTGTTCTCCCTCTGTTTCTATTATTTTGAATAATTCAAGTAGTGTTTGTTGGAGGTCTTAAATGTCTAGCAGAATTCTGCTATAAATCCTTCTGGGTCTGGGCTTTTTTAGTTGGGCGGCTTTTTATTGCTGTTTCGATTTCCTTATATGTTATGGATCTGTTTAAAATGTTGATCTCATCTTGCTTTAACTTTGGTGGTTCCCATGATTTTAGAAATCCATCCATTTCTTTTAGATTTTCAAATTTAGTAGAGTATAGGTTTTTTAAATATTACCTTATAATCTTCTGAATCTTTTGGGTGTCTGTTGTGATGTTCCCTCTTTCATCTCTGATTTTTTTATTTGGATTTGTACTTTCTGTCTTTTGGTTAACTGGGTTAAGGATCTGTATATCTTATTGAGCTTTTTAAAGAACAAGCTCATAGATTCATTGATTCTTTGTACTGTTTTCTTTGTTTCTATTTCATTAATTTCTGCTCTGATTTTTGTTATTTCTTCTCTTCTGCTGGATTTGCATTTCATTTTTTCTTGCTTTACCAGTGTCTTCAGTTGCAATGTTAGGTCATTTATTTGTGCTCTTTCTATTTTTTTTAATATAAGCACTTAGAGCTATAAACTTCTCTCTTAGAAATGCTTTTAAAATGTCCCAGAGATTTTGTTTTGTTGTATTGTCCTTTTTGTTGAATTCCAGGAATTCCTTTATTTCTTTCTTGATTTCTCCTCTGACCCACTCATTGTTTAGGAGTGTGTTGTTGAATTGCCACGAATTAGTATAGTGACTAGGCCTTCTTCCAGTGTTGATTTGGAGCTTTACTGCATTGTGGCCTGATAAAATGTATGGAATTATTTCATTTTTTCTTCTATTTGTTGAGCTGTGCTCTGTGCTCCAGTACATGGTCAGTTTTTGAAAATGTTCCATGACGTGCTGAGTAAAAAGTAAATTATTTGGTGTTTGGGTGGAATTTTCAAAATATGCCTGTTAGGTCCATTTGATGTATGGTGTCATTTAATTCAGATGTCTCTCTGTTTATTCTTTGTCCAGTTGACCTGTCTAATAGAGAAAGTGGGGTATTAAAGTCCCCTACTATTACTGAGTTAGGGTTAATCTGTGTCTTAAAATACTGTAGTGTTGTTTTTATGAATTTGGGTGCAAATTCATAAAAATTTGTTACCTGTTCCATTGATCAGAATGAAGTACCCTCCTTAGCTCTTCTGATTAGTTTTTCTTTGAAATCTATTTTGTCGGATATTAGAATTGCAATGTGAGGTACAAATTCTCCAAACTTGCTTGTAAAATACTAGCAAGTTTATTTGGCTTACTAAAAGAGCAATGGGTGAGGGGGATTAGTTACGGAAGAGTGGGTGCCCTCCCATTTAAGGCCATGCTGGAAAGTCTACACCCAAACATGGATCTTGTGACTTCCCACAGCAGCAGTAACAAAATGGAGACAGCTACTCCTGGTGTTTTTCTGCTTATATATCCACAGTCCCTCCCCCTTGTGCAACTCAGGACAACTGATTGGTTGGGCAGTGTGGCTTCCTTTCTTGGCCAGCCCCTCCATTCTTGCAAAGCCCCAGTAGACACCTTCCTTTGTGCTGATCCTAAGCAAGCAGATACAACCAAGCTTGACATTCAGAGGAGGGCAGTTTTGTGTCACTCATGTCTTAGCAGTATTGCTGATTTGAAGTCAGCATTAGACATTGAGGAGTATGATTTGGATATAATGTTTAGCTAAAATCAAAACAAAGTATAAGATAAAAGGAATTAGCATCATGCTTCCCATAGGATTATATGAGTAACAGTCTCTTGTTTTTTTCATTTAAGCAAGACTCATATTTAAATTTAAGTATTAATTTAATTAAAATTTTCTATAAGTGCATTGATAGTGATATCTAAAAGCATCCAACCTTCTCCTCTGGTGCATCTTAATATGTAATCTGTTGAGAGGTAGGAAATGTGTTACAATCCTGTTTGAAATGAAAAATCTTACTCCTTCCCTCATATATTGACTCAGAATTTGCTTATTAATATTAACTGATATGGTTCATCTACATATTTAAAATTTAGAAACACTATCTATACCACTATGAATAAACACAATCAAACAGCTATTAGATGCAACATTAAAATATACTATGTGGCTAATGATATAATGATATTTTTAAGTATGTGCATTAAATGTTACATTTCATGTACATCAAACAAAAATACTTTATTTCAATGTTATTATGAATATTCCAGCTAACAAGTACAGAAATGTTTTAATTACTTTAGTGATAAAATCTAAACTCATTGTGTGTTTTCACGTATATGTGTGGGAGAGTGTGAACGTATGTGTAAAACTGTGCATGTAGATATTTGCAAATATATGTAGATGACAGAAGATAATCTTGGATGTCATTTCTCAGGTGCCATCTACAATATTTTGAGAGAAAGTCTCTTACAGGCTTGAAGCTTGACAGATACGTAGCCTGATCAAGGAGCCTCAGTTATTTGCCTGTGTCCACTTCCCCAACACTGGGATTATACAATTCGCCATCTGGTTTTATATTACTCTAGGTTCTGTGGATCAAACTGAGAAACTTGTAATTAATTGCATGGTGCACACTTTACTAATGGAGCTATCTCCCTAGACGTAAACATAATTTTATGAGTTATTATAGTAATAATGTAGTTATCTGGTCTTAATCATTGTATTTGTCAATATATAATATAAAAATAGACATCATGGAAACAAAAAATTGATTCCCTAGATATAATTAATAAATTGACAATAGAAAATATTTAATGCTTTTGTTCATGCAAAACATGAAGACTATGTAGTTCACTACTTAACAGGTTTTTCACCAAGTTGCTTTGATGACTTATTTGTCCTTGGTGTTCATAAGTCCTCTTGACCACAGGAATAAGTCCGATTTCACTCTAGCAAGGTGAATGATTTATGGTTTTCATCCTGAAATTTAATACCTGAAAGTGATTGCATTGTCACAATAAACCATTCCCAGACCATCCCTCTCATCGAATGCCGTATACCAATTGTTTATTTTACAACAAAAGCCATTTAAAGTTTTGACTCCACTAATAACAGTTCTCTGAAACAGCAAATTGAGGAAGAAATGCCTTTAGATTTTACTGTGGAAACCATTATGATTTGAGAGAATACCCTTATTTTAAAGCACAATTTCTACTCTAAATACCATGCAGCTATTATTATTGAGGTGACTAGAATGCAAATGGATAAAGCACTAAGCCCAGTCTCACATCCCATACTGTCAAGGCAAGAGAGTAAATCCTTCCAGATAAAGCCTTAGGCAAAAATCAGTGATCCCTCCTGGCAGGGATATAACTCATCTAGGCATATGTTCACCACCTGAACATCCCTGAAGAAATAAAAGTTGCTTTGACATTGGAGAAAAAAATATGTGAAGTTTGAAAGCCCAAACTTTAAAACACTTCTGCAATAATTTATAGCAAATATGATTTGGAAAATGCACAGCTCCCCATAATATTCAGAAATGGACTCTGTTTAATGACAGAACCCAGTCACTAGCGTCCATCACAGTCCCCATCTTCTTTTCTGGTTTGTATCAATTTCAAACATACTATCCACAATAAACAAGCATCAGTACTCATAATTTAGAGATATTCTTTTGTGAAAGGTCACATGTTCTCAAAGGAAACCTGTTCTTAAAACAGCGGGTTTGAAAAAAAATAAGTAATTATAATATGTAAGAGTCTATTTAAAAATAACATAGAAAGTTGAAAATTAAAGAAAATGTGATCTATAATGGAAATATCTAGAATTGAAAGTGAGGTGCATACCTATCTTAATCACTTTTGTGCTGTCTTAACAAAACACTGTTGTCAAGGACACTCTAAAGGAAGAGTTTATTTAGTTTACAGTTCCAAAGGGCCAAGAGTCTCTCATGGCAGGGAGGCATGGTGCCAGAATCACCTGGAACAAAAGCTAGGCTCTCACACCTCCAAGAAGGAAAAGGGAATAGTGAGTATCTGGAAGTCCATCAAGGTTTAAGAACTCTTTAAACCCACCCCCTTGACATGCTTCCTCCAGCAAGGCCACGCCTTCTAAGACCTCACAAAACAGCACCACCAACTGGAACAAAATGTTCAAATACTTGGAGCCTCTGGGGGACATTCTCATTTAAACACCACATTCCACTCCCTAGTCCCCATAGGCTCATGACCATATAAAATGAAAAATTATTCCTACCTTAAAAGTCCTCTTAGTGTTTACCAGTCTCAATACTATTTAAAGTCCAGAGTCCAAAGTCTTTTCTGAGACTTTGGCAATCTCTTAACTGTAAGCCTCTGTGAAGTTAAAAAAAAAACAAACCCAAATTACATACTTTTCACATACAATGGAACTGAATATAGAGTCCCATTTCAAGAGGGAGAAATAAAGACATAGTGAGGAAATACCAGACCAAAACAAAACAGAAAAGATGCAGGGAAAACACCAATCCAGGAGCTCCATGCCCCACCTCTGGGACTTTACTTCCAAAGGGCTTAGATGCCTCAACCTTTCCACCTTTGCTGTGTGCAGCATACATCTCCCTCGGGATGGTACTCTCCTTGGCAGATGTCTCACAACTCTGGCATCCCAAACGTATTCTTGGGGTCTCCAACCAGGGGGAATGAAACTTTGAAGTCAGTGCCAGCTTGATATCTCCTTGCACTTTAAAAAAATTATTTTAATTTTTTTTTAATGTGTGTGAGTGTACTGCTGAATATGTATAAGTGTACCCCTATACAATGCCCACAGAGGTCAGAAGAAAGGCATCAGATCCCCTAGAACTGGAGTTACAGATGATTGTTAGGCACCACGTGGATGCTGGGACTTGAACCTAGGTCTTCTGATAGAGCAGTCAATGTTCTTAACCTTGGGGCCATCTCTACAGCCCGATTTCTCCATGGTCTATGATTCAAATAGGTAGTATTTTCAGCAATATGATGCTGCCATCAAGTTGTGGAATGTAACATATAGCAATAACAATAGACTATAATGTGGTGTCTATGGGACACCCTCTGGAAAACTCCTCCAAGAAAGGTAGCCTATTCTTGGCAGTGAGTTTTGATATCTGAGACTATGGTAGGGTTTGGTAGGGGGATTGTCCCCCTGTTTTAGGGTAACTCCATTTAAAATTTTCAAATATATGTTTATGTATATATTTTAGGAAGAATCTAACCAGTTTTCCGTACAACTTTGTCAAACATCAAGAAAATAAAAAACTTAATTTAAAACTTGGGGCAAGGAACTGTGATAGCTAATCCTAGTTGTCAATTAGACTAGATCTGGAACTAACTGAAATGTGAAGGATTTCTTGATCAGGCTATTGAAGCAGGGAGACCTATTCTACCATGGGCAGCAGCTCTCAACAAATATGTATGGAAAAGTCACAAAGGAAATTTTGCTTTTTAGTATGCTTGCCTTCTCTCTCATTGGCAAGTTTATCTATCTTGTTGCTATGGCTTCCATTTGCCACTATCAGAGCCAACATAGTCATATTCCAACATAGACTGAAGTCCAGCAGATCTCTCAGGAAAATCTCCCAGCCTTAACCCTGGAAGAACATCTTTTCTCTAACAGTCATAGAGCTTACAGTGCCAAAAATCAAACTGAAACCCTAAATATATGTTTGATTGATTTACAACACAAATTAAATTCCCAGACTAGAAAAGTGTCATCAGTGAAAATGAAGGCCTGGATAGGGAGAGTGGGCTTCTGAAGCTTAGGATGGAGATGTGTGGGAGAACCCTAATGAAGCTGAAGATTTTCAAAGGATTCTGAAAGGTTTATTTCCATCAATGAATTAGTCTTTCCACTCCTCTCCACCCTACACCCTGTGGAACCACCCTGCCCACACTTAGCTGAAGGAATTAATCCTGTATTGTCTGCTGAGGAAAAGGACATGCCAGACAAGTCAAGGCAAATGTCCCTCAACACAACAATGATTGTCTCAAGGCATATAACCAGACTTGAGACTAAGCAGGGACCTAGACATGAGATAGAAATTGTGGTCAATAAGGCAGTGTGGTACACCACTAAGTATTGAGTTATCTATTCTTTCAAGTAGAAGTCTGGAAATTATGTGTGGGAATGGATTAGAAGTGTGTGGGATAATGGTGGAAAGAATAAAGAATTTGATTAGGTTGAGTTTATCCCTATGGGTCCATTGAGTGGAAATTCTAGGTTTAATATGGAAGCTCTCAACAATTTTGAAAAATAACAGAAGTGTGGTTGTTTGCCTGAAGTATTTATCAAAAGATGGCCTACTGAGAAAGAACTCAAGATGCCTGATTTCCATTGTCTTAGTCTTGATGAAGGACTTTTTAAGGCTCGGGAAAATTGGGATGCTCAAGGAGAAAGCTCATTTTCCACAATGGGAGGAACCATAACACATGTTTTCAGTGATGTTGTAAGACACAAATTGAGGAGAGGTCCACCAATATATTTGAAGGGAGAACTGTTGTTGCTCCTTGTGCCAGACTTTAGGGTTGGAGATGCCACCTCTCATTGAACCCTATAGTAGGGGTTTAGGTGGCAGCATTGGATCACCAAAGGCAAGATGAGGATAGTTACCATAACAGGAAGCAAAGGTGAAGCAATGCCTATAATGGTATAGTGTGTATGGATCTTTCAATCTAGCTAATCAATCATGGTGTTTCCATGAACCAAATACATTGGACAGCTACTAAGTTTTAGTTTGATCTGTATAAGCAGAAAAATTCTAAAACAAATTGAAGAAAGGCTACATTAAATCATAACAGAAGTGAACCGATTTCCAGACTCCAGTCAGTTTACAGACCCAAAACCCCTTGAATAAAGAGAAAGCTTTGTCCTTTGAGAAAGGACAGAAGAATTATGCTGTTAGTTTTTCTTCTATCCTTAGGACCTACAAGTCTTTTATTAGGGTAACTCTACATTGGGAAAAAGGAAATAATCAGACTTAAAAGGGCCCATTGGATGCTGGTTCTGAGTTTACACTGATACTAGGAGACCTCAAAATTCATTATAGCCCTCTAGTTAAAGTAGGGGCTTATGGAGGTCAAGTAATAAATGGAGGTCCACTGGGTCCCCAGATACATCCTATGTTGTTTTTGTTTTGTTTTGTTTTGTTTTGTTTTGTCCTGGTCCCAGAATACAGAATTTGGATAGATATAATTACAGTTTGTGAGAATCACCACATTGCTTTCCTAGTCTGTGGAGTGAGGATTATTATTATTGGAATTTTATCTACTACGGAAAAGAGTGAACTTAAAACCATCTCGATTCCTGGAGGGATTACCATCAAGAATATGAAGATGCAGGAGTGGTGGTTCTCACTACATCTCCTTTTAACTCTCCTATTTGGCCTGTGCAAAAGACAGATGAATCACAGAGTACGACAGTTGATTATTGCAAACTAAATCTAGTAGTGACTTCAATTGCAGCTGCTGTAAGTGATGTGAGTCCCTTGCTTCAGCAATTAAATGCATCTCATGACACCTTGCATGAAGCTATTGATCTGATTTTTTTTCTTGATGCCTGTCCATAAGGAGCAACTACAAGTAAAGAAATACCATCTTATTCTTCTACCTTAAGGATATATTAATCCTCCAACCTTGTATCATAACTTAGTTAAAGATGTTTTTATTTTATGTATATGAATGTTTTGCTTGCATGTGTATAAGTGCACCAGTGTTATGTAGTATCCACAGAGTCCAGAAGAGGGCTTTGGATCCCCTGGAACTGGTGTTACAGACAATTGTGAGCTGCAGTGTAGGTGCTGAGAACTGTACCTGGGTCCTCTGGAAGAGCAGTCAGTGCTCTGAAACAAGGATCCATCTCTCCAATCAATCAAAAAGATCTTGATTCCCTGCCTCTTCCACAAAATATCACACTGGTTTACTGTATTGATGGTGCCATGTTGATTGGACCCAGTGAGCAAGAGGAAGCAACCACTCGGTACTTGATGTGCATGAGCAGATGGGGTATAAATCCATCGAAAATACAAGTGGATTTTATCTCAGTGAAATTTACAGTAATCCAGTGGTATGGAACATGTAGAGGCATTCCTTTTAAGGTGAAAGATAAGTTGTCATACTTGAACTTCCCAAGAGAAGAAAAAAGCACAATGTTTATTACACCTATATGAAGTGTGGAGGCAGCACATCCCTCACCTGGGCATGTTGCTCTGACTCACATACCAAGTGGCTCTGAAGGCAGCTAGCTTTCAGTGGGACCTTGAACAGGGAAAGGCTCCTCACCTGTTCCAGGTTGCTGTGCGTACTGCTCTGCCACTTTAGCCATATTATCCAGCAGACTTGAGCTGTCAGTGGTAGATAGAGATGCCATTTTGAGTCTCTGACAACAAGATGATAGTCATAGCAGAGGAACTTCAGGATTTAGAGCAAGGATCTACCTCTCATCATCTATACAGAACTATTCTCCCTTTGAGAAACAGTTCTTGGCCTGCTACTGGGTCTTAGTGAAAACACATTGCTGTGTGACCTAAGCTTCTCATCATAAACTGACCAAGCAACTAACTTCACAGGCAAAGACGTGTGACAGTGGGTACATGATCACGGAATTCACTGGTCTTACCGTATTCCTCACCATCCTGGAGCAGCTGGCCTGTTAGAAGAAGAGAACGACCTTTTAACAGCACAGTTAAAGCACCAATTTCTGGAGGACTGGGGTAGGGTATTCCAGAAGGCAGTCTCGCTTTGAATCTCCGTCACATCAAAGGTACTATTTCTCCTATAGCTGGCTTCACCAGTTCAGGAATCAAGGGGTGGATGTGGGAAAGGTTCTACTCATTATCACTCCTAGTGACCAACTAGGAAAATTTTTGCTTCCTGTGCTCACGACTTTGAGTTCTGCAGGTCTAAATGTTTTGGTTCCAGAGGGGAGAGCAGTTATTCCAGGAGACAGAACATTCATTTGAATTAATTTCCCTGGCCATGTTGGGCTTCTGATATACTCACGTGAACAAGCTATGAAAGGAATAACAATATTAGGAAGGGCGATTAATTGATCCAGACTACCAGCAGGAAATTTGACTGCTTCTCCAGTAAAGTAGGTAAAGAAAATTATTTCTGGAATGCAGATTCTTCTGGGCTTCTCTTGGTATTATGATGTTCTTTGATTAAGATGAATAGGAAACTATAGCAACTCAATCCTGATAGAATGACAAATGGCCCAGACCCTTCAGAGATAAAGATGAAGGTCACCATTCCAGGGAAAGAACCAAGGCCTGCAGTGGTATTTGGTGGAGGCAGACAAAATACAGAATGGGTAGTAGAGGAAGGTAGTCATAAAAACTAAGTAAGATCAGGTGACCAGTTGTAGAAATGAGGATTATAATTGACATGCATGTTTCTGTCCTGTGTTGTTAAGAACATGCTTGTGCTTTATGCACATATATTAAGCATATATTTGTGTTTTGTTTCCTTTTAAAAATCATATAATCATGGATGGAGAGATGACTCAGTGGTTAAGAACATTGATTTTTCATGCAGAAGACTTTCAGACATTCAGGTTTGAATCCTAGCACCCAGAAGGTAGCTAAGAACCATTAATAACTCCAGTTTCAGGAGATCCCATGCCCTTTTCTGTTCTCCATAGGCAGTGCACAACATGGGTGCACTTACATACATACATGCATAACACTCATACACACAATATAAAAATAAGTGAAAACACTAAAATTCACAAATTGAGATTAGTGTTAAGTGATTAAATGTATATTTATATTATAATGTTGAGGTTATGAGACACGAAAAGACTAAGAATTCCTCAAGGAATTTATGATTTATTCTAAAATATATAATTCAGTTGTGGTTGCACACGGGATTGTTATGTTAGGTAAAATTATGATCTTGTCATTGTTTTCGGTTGGCAATTATTCATGGCTTAAGGAGATGTGGTTGGGTATCAGCTTGACGAAGGATGAACTTGTGATTACTAACCATGGTTGTCAACTGGATTGGATCTGGAATTAACAAAAATATAAGGGACTTCCTTGATAAGGTTACTTGAAGCCAGAAGACCCACACTAATTGTGGGTGGCACCTTCTGATGACAGCCCCTATAAAAGAACATGACATGCCTGCTTGCCTTCTCTTATTGCTAGCAAGTTTACCTATCTTGTTCCTTTAGTTGATATTGAGCCAATGCCTTCTTATTTCAATATCGTTTAGAAGACTGAAGACCAGCAGTTCTACAGGAAACCTCGAGTCCTTCAGAGACAGATTGGCAATACTGAGACATCCACCCTACCACTGAGCCACCGATCTGAGCAACTACCAGATTCTCAGCCTCTCCAGTGTGGCAGAGTCATTGATGGACTACTTGAACTCTATCCTGTTTCACTTCTGTTCCTTTAAAGAAGCTGACAAATGCAGAGTATTAACAGAGAGTTCTCAAAAGATGAAATGCAAATGGTTGAGAAAAACTTAAAAAACAAAACAAAACAAAAGACCCCAAAAATTGTTCAAGCTTCTTAGCCACCAGGGAAATGCTACTTAATCCTACTTTGAGATTTCACCTTACCCCAGTCAGAATGGTTAAAATCCATAAAATAAATGATAAAATGCTGGTGAGGCAGTGAGGAAAGAACACTTATTCACTGACAGGAATGTAACATGTGACACCACTTTGGAGATCAGTGTTAAGTTTACTCAAAGAACTAGAAATAGATCCACCATATGATCTCACTACAAATCTCTTGGTTTTATAGCCAAAAGACTCTGTATCCTATCATAGAGATGAGTATAGATCCATACTCATTGTTGCTCTACTCACAAGGGCCAAGAAGTGGAAACAACTTACATGCCCCTCAGTTGATTAATGGATAATGAAAGTTTAGTACATCTACACAGTAGAATACTATTCAGTTGTTAATAAGAATGAAATTATGAATTTCTCAGGTAAATGGATGGAGCTAGAAACAATTATCCTAAGACTAGCCATGTGTTTTCTTATGGGTGGGTGGTAGTTTTGATTCTTTAGTTATGCATGTTTAATTTGGAAAATACATAGGAGTCAGGAAACTAGTAAGGGGACTTGTTGAGGGATCTTTCATGTGAAGATGGAGAGAAAAGAGTATGATAATAATCACCTAAAATTATAGAAAAACCTGAACATTTCATTTTTGTTTATAAAGACTAGTATGACCTGACCCAAGAATTCTCTAAAATCATCTCTGAGCTTCCTTCTCATAACTCAGCAAAATAAAGCTTCCTTGACTAACCATATACATAGGCTTCTTTCATCTGCTGCTGTGCCAAATTGCTATAATCTAGGGCATTAATAGTATTCCTGTACTCAGTAGCAGAATGCTTGAGTAGCCAGCAGAAAGCCTCAGATTTTTTTTTCTAGCATCAAAACAAGCAAAAAACTAGGCAAAAATAATTTAGTTTACTGTAAAATCTATTTTATTTCCTATACCAAGACAAACTGATATATTTATGTTTTATTTGATTTTATTTGCACATTGACCATCTCTGTTAAACAGACTGAAATATCCACACATGGGTGATTTTTCTGTTCATGTTTGTATCACATACTCCTAGAAAAGACTTCATATATGTACATGCACCCTTGGCATCAGCAGAAGGTATGAATAAATTACACTTGGTAACTTAGCCAAGTAGGTCATTATTCTGATGAAAGGAAATATCTAAGTTTGTTCATCTATGGACATCTTAGGAAATACAGAGCTAAACAAAGTGAGATAAATTCTTATAAATGAGGAAAGAGATTTCTTTATAACAAATATGTATAAATGACATTATGCTTCATCTTTTTAAACTTTTTTTAAAAAATCAAAATATAGTTAGGCTCAATTTCATCCAATGTATATTGAGAAATTTAAACTTAGTTATGATATTTTGAGCCAAATTTTAGTGTAAGAGAATTTAAAAATACAAATATTTGGAGTTTTCTAGGCTACACATTTTAGTGTTTAATTTTTTCTCTATCTTAATAACAGGTTTTAAACAACTGATAATTTTAGTATTTATTATAATAAGCTATCACAAAAGTTAACTTAGTAGAAAGCAGATTCAAAACAAAATTATGTTCTGAAAACAAACAAACAAACAAACAAAAAAACCACAATTATACCTCTTTGTATCCACCATCTATTCTCTTTTAGAACCCTTGGGAACCCTAGATCTAAAAGCTTTCCCAACCTCCCTTGCTATGTTTCCTTTTTCTCATCTATCTGTGCTACATGATCTCAAATATGTCATGAAGTTTGGATGCTCATTTTCCAGGGATGTCTTTGTGCACCACCCCCTATCACAGACATCCTTGGTCCAACTATCTCTGCTCTGTTAAATCCCTTTTAGATCCTCAGTCCTGTGACTTTTTCCAAACCTGCCTTGTTAAGTCTTCTTTTCCCCCATACTCCTCCTTGCATTCTGTGATCTCATCTCTGCCAAACCTTGGACTCTGCTGGGGGTTTTCCAAGAGCTGCCTTTAGGCACTCCCTTTCCCACACTGACTTGTGTCCACCATTTCTTCTCTGTTAGGACCCTTCTAGACCTACAGATTTTAGGGTTTTCCCAGCCCTACCACGTCAAACTTCTTTTCCCACTCATCTTTGCTATCTCTAATCACCAACTTAGCATGGCCAGGACACTTGTGTGCTTCTGGGAGATTCCCCACACCTGTCTTGCACACAGAATTGCTTAAGTTACTAGAATCCTTTTTCCCTAAAGCCTGTAAATATTCCCAACTTGACCCATCAGCTTACCTGGTCTACTAGTATGCATCTATCCCACCTGCTGTTCCAAGAATATGAGGAGTAAACCCAGGAACCTCAACTCAAAAATTGTACCTATCCCAAGTTTAACTCATGCAACTTCTTACACTTCATTTCCACACCAATATTAAATGGCACTCAAACCAAACACCATGTAATATTCAGCTGGACCATAACCTGAAACGTTAGGAAAACAGTAAGCCAATATACAAACAATCATTCAACAAAGATGAGATCATCTACCAAAATCACCATCCACGACAGAAATCCACATGCCTAGGTTATCAATAAAATAAAAACAACCAAGATAATATGCCTACTATTGAAAGTAACACCTCCATCACAATGGCTCCTGAGAATTACAAAGCAGCAGATGCACAATACAATGATATCAAAGTATCAATTACAAATATGTTCAAGGAAGTCAAAGAGGATTTGAATGAATTATGAAATAAACATGTTGGAAACATAAACAACAGTTGAACAAAATAATTAAAACAGTTCAACAGATAAAACTGGAAAAGAAATAGGCCCTCTAAAGAAAAGCCAAATTAAAATAAAACTGGAACTCATAAATTCAAACAAAAAGCTGAGAAGATAGAAGCAAATGGTTAGTGTAGGAAATGAAACAGAAAATCAGATCTGGAAGAGGGAAACGAAATCCCTCAATCAAGGAAAATGCCAAACCTCAGTCAACCCAGCAATGTAAGATGTAAGATTTTGGAGACATTGTATAAAACCAAACCTACAAATCATAGGCATAGAAGAAGGAAAAGCACAGAAGGAAAGTCACCAAAGATATTTATAAGAAAATTATAGAAGAGGATTTTCCAAATCTAGGGAAAATGATTGCTCTCAAGATACAAGAGACATAGAGAATACCAAGAAAATAAGACCAGAAAAGAAATTCTCATCTCCCATAATAGCCAAAACATTAAATGTACAGAAAAAGTAAAAGATATTGAAAGAATTAAGTCACATATAAAGGCAGACCTATCAGAATAATGGCTTATTTTTCAAAGGAAACTATGAAAGTCAGAAGCACATGAAATAATGCTGTGAAAGTCATGAAAGAACACAAATTCCAAAGGAGACTACTATACCTGGCAAAGCTATCAGTTGTAATTTGAGGAGCCAGATCCCTAAACATATATGCACCACACAGATGGGCATAAAATTTTATAAAGGAAACATTATTAGATCTAAAATCTTTAGTCATCGATGAAATGCAAATTAAAACGAGTTGAGATTCATCCTTCCCCAGTCAGAAGGGCTAAGATCCAAAATTCAAACAACAAATGCAGGTAAGGATGTGGAGAAAGGGTAAAGACTTATTCACTGCTGATAGGAATACAGACTGGGGAAATCTCTATAGAAATCAGTGTAGAGATTCCTCAAAAAGCTAAAAATTTATTTACCATATGATCCTGTCATAGCACTCTTGGTCATAAACCCAAAGTACTCTAATGCCTACTGCAGGCATACCAACTCACATATATTAATTATTGCCCTATTCATAATAATCAGGAAGGAAACAACTTAGATGTCTATGAACTGATGAATGGATAATGAAGTTCTGTTACATATACACAGTGGACTCATTCAGCTCTTAAAATGAAATTGAAAAAAAATTTGCACATAAATGGATGGAACTGGAAATAATCATTCTGAGTGGAGTGACATAGACCCAGAAAGAGATGTCCCATGTTCTCTAATAGGTGGATTCTAACTAAAGTCTTAGAGATTCATGGTTTAATATGAGAATTCCTCAAGGTCAAGATAATAATAAATGATCGGGGTTGGAGAGAGGCTTCCAGGAAATGGAGGTAAAATGCAGTATTAATGAGTGGGGGATAATAACATAAGAAATGGGATAGTAGCATAGGAAAGGTTAAGGGGGCAGAGGAATGGGAGGGAAGGGTAGAAGAGGGAGTGTGTGGAAGGATAACTAATTCTAAAGGCTTTGTAAGAAGCCATATGGAAACCCACCACAATAGGTGCTTGAAATGCCAAATTCTCCTGAAAGACCTGCATGTGGTCTCTCGGCTCCCAGGCCCCAGGCCCATGTTATCCTCATCCCTGACTGACAAAACCAACACAAGGCATTCTAAGCTACAGTTTGGGGATTTTTTTAATGTCTTGCCAATTAAGCTTATGATATTTGAGAGGGGGTCACTTACAAAGGCTCGAATGCCCATGGGCTCTTTCCCCTACATCTTGGTTCTACTGCCACCAGCATGCAGCCAAGATGGTGAATTCCTGCTGCTTCCTGGCTTCCTCAGCATCTTTCCTTAGACCCTCCTCCTCATGTTATTGAAGCTGATTGAGTGGGTGGGAGGGATGACTGTCTCACTTCCTACGCCTACAGGGTCTCTTGGGGTTCAGTGCTAGTTATCTCAGAGGACACGGCTACCCAAGAAAGCTACTTAAATTATATAAATATACATTAAAAATATTTAAAGGAGTTACATTATAACAGAGGGATATGTCCCCTACTAGACATCATAAGTTAGAAAAGTAAAAGCTCATTGCCAAGAATGTACTCCCTTTTTGGAAAATATTGACCAGGTATCCCATGGACCATCAAACAATACTGGCCATTTCCTCAGCACTTGGTTACCCATCAAAATTGATGATAAGTTCCTATTGTTGAAGATACTACTTACATCAATTATAGAATCAACAATGCAAAATCATGCTAGTACTGATATTAAAGTTTTGTCTCCACTGGCTAGTGTTCATAGTGTTGGAAATTGCTATGCTTGCTACTGGAACAGAAAATTTATTGTCAACCTAAACCAGCTGTAAATGCTCTTACCTACAACTAGTGCACTAGTGGAACAAAATTATGTAAGTAACTAATCAGTTTCTTCTTGAATTTCAGGCCCACTTCATCACATGTAGCCCATAACCTGACTTTTATATCATGCCTAAGAACCTGTGTTAGATAGATCACACTCCATAGAGGATAGCCTAATACCAGTATATATTAAATAGATATGGCATTAAATTGGGTCCTAAGGACTTATTGTTATACCCATAGATTAGTTCATTACACCCCAGAAGCTCCCTTATGCAGCACATGATAATTAACAGAGACCCACAACAGGCTAATAGGCTAATGCTCAGAGAGTAGCTGCAGAGTTCTTATCCAGAAAAACTGCTGCTTCCCAAGGCTCAGTGATCACTATGAAATGAACACCAGGTAACAGTTTTTCAGGCAGCCAGGCAGTTACTCATATGAACTCACAGCACTGAATACAGCATACACAAGTCCCACCTAAGCTCAAGCCAGGAAAAAAAAAATAGTAAAAACAGCATACAAGTGGAGATATGGGTAAGAAAGCCCAACCCTACTTTAGAAACCATAGGCAAATGTTGTCTTTTGGAAAGGGGAGAGTCAGTCTTATTTAAGGGTTTAGTCCAGTGGATGGACCAATGCCTTTTGATGTACATGAAATTGGGCAGGGGGTAATAGGGGCAGGAAGGTCTCAAAATACAAGCAAAATATATTGTTTAATACTGGCAAAAATTCAATTAAGAATGAAAAAGTAATCACATGAATTTGAAGAAATCTTTTTATTTTAAAATTTTGAATTTACAGAATCCTGGGACCATTATACAGAGCACTCATAAATGTCATACCAAATTTCTAATATTATTAATATATAACATTAGAAGTGTGCATATGTCACAGTTAATGAATAGTGATACATTACTTTTAATTAATAACCATGTTTATCTCAAGCTTCCCTTTTCCCTCTTATCGGGGATCCTGCCCGACACAGGAGCTGGGGAAAGGGAGGTGAGCTGTCTGCCCCTTACCGGCAGCCTCCAGGGGAGCCAATCAGACAGGACAGGGAGCCAGTCAAGCAAGAACTCATTTATTGCAGGCGTTACAGGGCTTATGAAAGCAAAAACCACAAAGGAAAATCCCCTCCCCAACCAAGAGTCCAATCATTTTAAAGGTCAACTTGAGCATGCAGTCTCTTCTCCATAGCACAGCAAAGCAGTCACGAAGTGGTCACGTGCTGCCAAGATGCACGGAAATGACAGGAACCAATTAGCGATTCTTCAAAACAAGTCTGGCCTTGCCCCAGCCACTTCCTCGCGCCTTCTTGCCTCATGCCTGGCCTCAGGCCCCCACAGCCTCTGATGTTATTTTGTTCCAGGATCTCACAGAGATTTAGTTGCCGGTTGCCTGTGTGATGTGGCAACTTCTCTGCCTTCCCTAATTTTTGGTGATCTTGACATTTTCAAGAAACATTGCTTAGGAGTTTTGCAACTGAGATTTTTGATGTGTTTTCTCACAAAACAAATGGATTCTTGTCTTTTGAGGAGAAAATGTCTGTAGTGGCACTATTACGTCTTTCTAAAATAGACACACTATAAACGATACTTATCACTGTTGATGCTGACCTAGGTCTCCTGACTGAAGTATTGCCTGGCAAGTTTCTTGAATGTTACCTTACTCTTCCTTTCTCGCTCTATGCAATTCTCACTAATAGTCACTGTGTTCCACATAAAGGATGTCTGTATGCTATCCTTTGGTAAGAGTAAAGCATCCTATTACTAATGCTGCTTTTATTATTTATATTTTGTTCTGACATTTGTTTATTAATTCACATTTATTTTGTTATCTACTTATACCAGTATGGATTCATGGAAAATCATTTAAAATGCTATTTTCCTTATTTTTGTTTCACTGGTTCCAACTTCGGCAATTTGGGCGTTTGCTGATTTGTTCTTGGGACACAATGAGATCTTCTGTCACAATGAGTTTTTTTTTATTTTTCAGTTTTTAGTATTTTTTCTGACACTAAATACACATTTTGTCTTACCTAGATTCTCTTCCCAGTCACTGTTGTGTGTACATTGTTATTAGAAATGGAGCTCTGGTTGCTACTGATAATTCTTAAAAGTCTAGGTACATACACAGTTTTACACAGATGTGTGTGAAGCCATTTGGGTCTGTGTTAAGAGAAAATGAGCTCCTACTGGGTTCTGCAACTGTAAACAGACAATACATGAGTCATTGCATTCTCTTCCATTTTTCTTTATGTAAGATCTCAGGCAGTGAGGAAACTGATTCTACCATTTACCATTAACTTCTGTGATTTTTAATTAATGTGTATGAACTGTGTTTTCAGAATAAACAATATGTGCCTGGGAAAGAAAGCCATTCACTGTTGATAGCTTTAGTGTCACAAACTCCATATATTTTCTGCTTCTGGTCACATCTTTACTCTGGCCACTTTATTATTTTATAATGAAATTTGATTATTTTCTTGCATTCATCATTCAATTTATAAGTTCTTACCTCCAAATTTTTAAAATTTATGTCCCCTTATGTTACTTGTACAGATTTCTATAGAATGGGCTAGGGATATGGTTTCCTTAGTAGAATGTCTGCCTAGAATGCCTGAGGCCTTGGGTTCAATTCTCAACACAACATATACCTGGTGTGATGACATACCTATGATCCCTGCACTTAGGAGGTAGAGAGAGATGAATCAGCAATTCAGTTATAAACATGGTGACAAAACAAGTTTGGCTCCTTCCATGAACAATATTACATATATTTGGCAAATGTTTACTGCCTTGAATTCATTTTTACCCTATCATAGCAATCAGTTTCTCTACATAAATCTCTCTGTGTTTATACTGTTCACCTCCTTCCACTTGAATCTAACAAATTATTGGGCTTTTTATTCAAAATTTCAGTCTTCTTCAGAAATTCGCAAATTTCAAGTTGTACATATGCAACTATTTTCAGGCTGGTTTGTTTCACTTAGAAATGTGTATTGAAGTTGTATCCTTATCTTCTTATGGCTTATAACTTGTTATATCAGTTAGGGTTCTCCAAAGAAACAGAACCAGTAGAATGAATATATATGTATGGTGATTTATCATTTTAGCTCACAGGATAGAGTCAGAGAGGTCCAACAGTGGCTGCACCACACAGGAGAGGCTGAGAATTCATAGTCACTCAGTCCACGAGGCTGGATATCTCAGTAGTCCCAATCTGGCACAGAAGGTCTGATGAATCCCAAAAGATAAGCTAGTCTTCAGTCTACAGCAGCAAGACGAGCTCTCCAGCGAGAGAGAAGGCAAGCAGCAAGAAGTCAGGCACTCTCCTCTGCCGCGGCCTTTTATATGGGCTGCCATCAGAAGGTAACACCCACATTTAGGGCATGTCTTCCAGCTTCAGATGATCCAATTAAGAAGATCTCTCTCATTTTCAGTTAATCCCAGATCCAGTCAAGTTGACACCCAGGATTAGCCATCACACTTGTCTTTTGGAACCACTAGATCATCCATTAAACCGTATCATAGTACGTTGATTTACATATTGATGGATAGTGTTGGGTCTTATTTTATCCAGATGCTTTTCATTAAACTGCTATACATACCTTTGTGTAGATTTTTAAAACCACAGTTTTTAACTCAGTTGAGTACATACAGAGAACTGTACATGTTGGTTTGTAATGTAAAACTACGTAAGTTTTTAGGAACAGTGTAATGGTTCTAGTGTAGCTGTATCATTTTGTGTTCCCTATGGAAATGGGATTAGCTGTAAATTCCAGTCATTGTGAGTATTTTGGTTGTATAGACTATAAACGATGTGAAGTGATAATTTGAAGTACTGCTATATATTTAAACAAAAAATGTTAAATGTCATGTAATATGTTTCTTGAAGTCTGAACAGTTTCTTTATAAATTTCTCTTCTCAAATTTTCAAAATTATTTTTATTTTTTTTAATTTTTGAGAAATTCAGACGTGAGTATTGTCTTTGCATTATATCAGTCCCTCCCAACCACCTTGGCATGTCAAGTGCTTTTCTCACTATCCAGATGTCATTAGACTTTCATACTGTGGGGATTTTACTGGTCCAGCTCTGTTATTGAATCTAGAATGCAGTATCTAGCAGCAGGTGTCTGGTCCCTTTGGTTCTTGCATTCATTTTGTCCCCTTTTCCACAGTGCTCCCTGAGCCTTATGTGGAAAGCTTGCATTGTATCTGTGTAAATTAGCACTAGGCATCTCACAGTCACTTTTCCTCTGCATTTGACCAGTTGTGGAACTTTGTAATAGTCTCCATCAGTTGCAAAAAATCTTTATGACAAGTGGTGAGAGGTTCATTTGTCTGTATATATAAAAATACATATTTAGAATCGAGTAGGAAATTATGTTGGTTTAGGGAAGTGAGGAGTAGATTCTTCTCTAGGATCTATGACCACTCCAGCCATGTGTGTTTGGGTAGGTTTACACTAAAGCCCATGGTTTCCAACCAGTGGGTGAGCTTTAAGTCTAGTTACACAGCTAATTACTCCCATGATAAAATTATCACTACAACAACAAAGATAATTTGCTGGACCTGTCATTGTTGTGGTTAAGGTATCACAGCTAGATAGAACATTGGTTTTCTCCCTTGGCATACATAGTATCTTCTGATACTATGAGAGCTATTCAAGAAGGAAGCTTCCACTTCTGGATAAATCTTTATGACTTGTTAAAAGATTTTCTTATAAATTTTCAATATAAAATTATCACATAAATATTGTACAAGTAATATTTCCACTCTGTCAGAATTCTCTTCTCAATAAAAATAATCTTCATTGTTGGGGATTTTACAGCTTTATTTCGTATAACTAAGAACTGAGAGAATTTATTACAAACTCTTTTCTTCAGAGTAGAACATGGCAATGTAAACTTTTAATTTTTAGATTTTTGAGAATGTTCCATATTGACTTCTATTTCTGCTAGAGTAATTTACATTACCATTAGCAGTATGTAAGCCTAAATCTCCTTACACAGTCTCACCATCATTTATTTTATTCTCTATGACTGGCATTTTGACTAAGGTGATATAAAATCTCAATATAGTGTTAATTTGTATTTCTCTGAACTTGAGCATATTTTCACATCTTTGTGTCAGTTGGATTTCATATTTTGAGAGAGCTGCTGCTTCATCTTATTAGACACATATTTAGTAGGATGTTAGAGCTCTAATTTTTTACATTTTTCTTTGTATATTATAGATATTAATGTTCTAGCAGATCTGCATCCAACTTACCATTTCTGTTACAAATCTAGATCTCTTTTCCTTACCTTTCATGAAAATCAACTTCAATAGATTAAAGGCCTTAATATAATACCTAAATTTATGAAACTCTTACAAGAAAATGTAAATAACACACTTTAAGATATAGGTTTAGGAAAGGCCTTTCTTGCATATAATTCTGGTCCCTAATGAAATAAGGTCAACAGTCAATGAATGTAACCCCATAAAATTAATAAAATTAAAATCTGCACTGGAAGAAAAATATTTACTCTCCATTTTTAATGTATCTACATAAAATAATTTAAAATAATAAGCAATAATTTAAAATAATAAGCAATGTGTTAAAATATCAGAATACAAATAAAATAATAGTGCTAAATATGTCTGTTAAATTGATTTCTTTTATTTACAAATTGTTAATGTTAATTAAGACAGTTGCAAATATTTAACCCATGTCTCTATAAAAATGTTTTATTCCAAAAGACTTAAAATAAGAAAAATAAAACAAAACCCAAGTTTACATGGCAAGATCTTCATTGTCTTAGCAAATATAGTGAAGTATTTAACATTAATGCTATAGTTTCTCTAACCATGAGACATATGAAACATCTGGGAAAATATTTAGTAGGAAAATAATTAGCATTATTTTTTAAAATTTGTATTAATTCTAAGAGGTTTTTTTTAATTTTTACTTATCAATATACTGTAAGTGTACATGTTAATGTATTTATAGCACGAATTTCACACTGAAAAAACAGTGTAAAACAAATACATATGAGATTTAAGAGTAGGAAGATCATGCATGATATAGACATTACCAACTACACAGGGCTGTAGAAGTCATAAGAAAAATTCACTTCTTTCACCTCCATAGACCAATGTTGTTTCTTCTTGTATCCTAAATGCATATGCTTGTATTTACAGACAAATATACCTTTCATCACTTATCAATAAGGTTTTTTTTCAATACATGGAGACTATTAAAAGGTTCCACAACTGGGCGTACATAGAGAATAAGTGTCTGTGAGGTGCCCAGCCATAAGTGACAAATCTACAATGCAACTTCTATACTTAAGGCTCAGAAACATCATAAAAGAGTAGGCAGAAAGAATATGAGTAAGAAGGCTCAGAAATCTGCTGATACTGAATGCATTCTATACCTGATAGGGAACCTACACTAATGAAATCTCCACTACGTGATAGTCTGAGTTCTCCATAATGACAAGACCAGTTGACATGCCAAGGTGCATGGGGGAATGTTATAGAACCCCATCTCAAGATGAAGAGCTATAGGTTATCAATGGATGCAGAGGAAGGAGGACTCAGTTTTCTTCAAGGACTAGCTCCCTGAGGGGTTATTTAATTCCAAATGTGGAGTTCTAAAAACAGGGACACATGAGCAACACTAAATGGATGCAGTGCCTTTTATGTATACATACACATATGTATATTAATTTTAAAATATTTTATTTATTTTTCTTATTTTATGTGTTTCAGTATATTGACTCTGTGCATGCAACTGCACCCATTTCGTGTAACGCCTGAGGAGGACAAAAGAGGAAATCAGATCCCCTGGAACTGGAGTCATGGACAGTTGTTAGTTGCCATGTGGGTGCTGGGAATCAAACCCACATTCTCTTTAAGAGCAGCCAGTGTTCTTAGCCACTGAGCCATCACTTCAGCCCCCATAAAACCATATTTATAAGTATATGTGTATATGCTACAATAACAAAAAGAAAGGAAGAAACTGAGAGGGAGCGGGGACATTTGAGGAGTTGGTGGAGCCCTGGAAGTGATGGAAATAATGGACAGAAAATACTCATGTCATATTATGAAATTCTTAAATATATTTTTTTTAAAGATGAGTAAACATTCCAGTATTGATTTTAATGAAAAAAGTTTTACAGGGCATGATATTCAGAATCTAAATTTATTCTCTTAATCTGAGCTAAGCTATATGCCTATATATTGAGTTGTGAGATAGAGGTGGCAATAAAATATTTCTCAATTTTTAAAAGATCTGGAATTTCCAAAAAGTTTTAAATAAAATTTTGGGTAGAATATTGCTCTAGAAACTACAAATAAATGATATACAGCACACATATATTTACAAGTGCCGTAAGTTATATCAGCAAGTTTCCTTTGAAAGTAATTCCTGTCAAGGATGAATGGATCCATTTAAAAATAATAATAATGCAGTTTAACTTAACATACAATTTTTCTGTCAATGATTCCTTAATATATTTACAGACTGTCAAAATACTTTCAAAAGTAGCTGAAGTTCTATGAGATTTAATGACCATAATTTACTGTCTGCACTTTTAACGGTTGTATTCTTGAAACTTTTGAGTATAATCACAGTTGTGCTTTCTATGAAACTGAATATTTTGAGTTGCCTGAATGTCCAGAGGAACCAATTAAAGATGGAATATTAATATTAAAAAGAATTTTCATAAATGATGGAGCTTATCCCCTGTTTTCTTTTTCATATTGGAGGTTAGATTGCTTTGCCTCTGGAGCCTAAAGATTTTCAAATTCTTATTTACTGAAGAAAGTCTTAGAAAAGTGAAGTCAGAATAATTCTACATGTAATCATCCTAGTTGGAACCAGAGGAAAATGAACCATATATATTACACTTAATCTTTCTATCTCAGAATCACTCAAGGAAGTGCTGGTATAAAGGGAGTTTTGTGGTGGGGACAAGGAACACTTTAGGAAAATAATTTTGTGATTATGCACTAGGGATCTTAAATTGTCAAGTAAATTTCATAAGTTGGAATAAACATTTCATACCTGCATTTTATCTTTAGAGTGTCCACTTAAAATCTCTGATACTTATTGATTGGAACTATTAGTAATTTGGGAATCTTTGGAAATGAACTAGATGAATTTCTTTGTTGGACGTGGGTCATCACAGGCTGGGGCAGATGGTTCCATTTAAATATTCAATGTTCTCTACAGGCTTTAGAATTGACTCCTGAGTCTCTAGCTAGTGTCTCTATCTTGGGAGATCATGGAAACATTAAGACATGTGTCGTAACTGAGTAAGGACTCTGATTCAAGTCTACAGTGAGATGATTCGCCTCTTCTATATGTTCCCTCTGTTACAATGTTCTAGCGTGGGTCTCGCATGAACAGAGAAAAAGACTGAGGATCAAAACCTATGAAACCATCAGTTATACTATTTTTCCTCTATTAAGTTCCTTGGAAATTTTGCAATATTGATGGAAAAGAATTTGCTACATATAATATTTAATTTATTTCTATAATAAAGAGTAGTACATTCAACTATTTCAGCTGCTTCTCTTTTAGAAAATATTTAAAACACCTATATTTCTAATTCAGTTATATGAGTGTTCATTTTTGCTAATGTAGTATATTGTGGTGAATTTTATCAATGTATGTTAAATTTCTAACAATTCTGGTGTTCTATAATTGGTCATGTAAAATCAAATATTTATGATTTATTTATAATAGTGACAAGAGATTGGAGAGATGGCTCAGCAGTAAAAATCACTGAGTACTCCTCCATAGGACCTGAATTCGATTCCCAGCACCCACATGACAGCGAACAACCATCCATATCTCCAGTTCCAGGAGATATGTTGCTCTCTTCTGACCTCTGTGGGCACTGCTCAACATTGGTGATGAGTACTCCTCCATAGGACCTGAATTCGATTCCCAGCACCCACATGACAGCAAACAACCATCCATATCTCCAGTTCCAGGAGATCTGATGCTCTCTTCTGACCTCTGTGGGCACTGCTCAACATTGGTGCATTTACACACATGCAGGAAATACACTCATACACATTAAATAAAAATGATAAATAAATATTTTTAAGTGGGACAAGGGATTACTGAGCTATGCATGTTTACTTACTTTATACTTTGTTGAGACATAATATGCTACACAGATAAAACTGCATGTTAATGTTTCTTATGTTATTTTTTCAGTGGAAAGAGAACTTAATGGTACAATGGAAACGTCAGTGACCCAGAGTTAAAATGAAATATCTGTTGAGAACAGAAACAATAAGCACTACAGGGAAAACCTCTGAAGCTTCTGTGCCCTGACTTGGGAAATAAAACCTCAAGGTAGCACTCAGAATAGCTCACATTATGCTCTCAAGCAATTCATTATGCAAAGTCTCATGGAATCTTACATGATAGTTTGACCTAAATACATTTTTGCAACTACAAATCATATTCTAAAGTATCATTTTAATGTTGATGAACTAAATTATTTTGCTATAATTATTCTACTATTAAGATGTTTCATATTTCCCCCACATTTTATTTCTCTAAAGAGAAAATGATGCCATGATAGATTTATTTTCACAATTATTTCTTTGGGAATTATAAAATTAAAATAAATTGAAGCATAAATATGTTTTTTAGACTTTCATAAGTGAGCATTGTATCATTTCCAACCTCTCAGTCACTCTCCACTGCAATCATATCTCTTCCTCCTCCCTTGCAAGGTTTTTTCTCTTCATGGGTTAGTGTTGTTAAATATAAATATATTCCTCTTTGAATATACATATATGTTTATATATAATGCACTAAGTCCAATTAGTGGTGCCCCTGTGTACTTGTGTTTAGTGCTGTCCACTTGGACTTACATCTCAGGGAGCTAGTCCCTGGAGAAAATTGATTCTCCCTCTGCATCCATTGATTGCTCATATCTCTTCATCATGAGCTCTTTGTAATTATAGCGGAGATGGTGCAGCGCATGAAGGTGTGGGAAAGAAATCTCACCACTGCCAATCTGGGAAAGAACCTAATCAGAGAGGTGCACATGGGTCTGAGAAGAACGGAGATGGTGGGACACAGAGAGCTATGAGAAAGGAAGCTCCTCACTGCAGGCCTTGGAAAACTCCCAGATCTGGGGACATGCATGGGTCCTAGAAGAACTTATGTATCTAGGTGTATGGAGGTGTCATTTGTTCATATTTTGAAGTTCTTTCTTCTTTCCTAATGCCTTGGCTGCTTCCAAATCATTTTTTTTTCTTTCTCTTTGTTTTAATGAATCTCACTGTAGCTTTCATAAGTTTACATTGTTAATGTGTGGGAAGTTATGTCCATCTTATTTCCTGTTCAGTTGATTTGGAGTACCTTTTTATATAATGATAAAGTCTAATAGTCACATGAATGACATATCTTTCTTATAAGTTTAGTTATTGAAATTTCTCCAGTGTATTGTTTCTGTATGTTAGGGAATTTAAAAATATCACGAAATATTAGCTGATTTAATTACCATTGTGCTTTCATTTGTCTGACACCTTAATGTCAATTGTTTTTGTTTCAAAGTTCATTCCTTGTAATTGGTGATAATTTTGGAAACTATCACACAGTAGTCTTACATGATGTAGTATTGTAAAATGGCTCTGAAAATTGCCTTCAAGGCTAGTATTGACTATAAAATCTTGTGTTTTTCTAGTTATGAAAATTTGAACAACCTTTAAGCATCTCTTGAAGTTTCTTTATCTGCAGACCTAAAGATAGAACTAAGTTTATTACTTTGAGAATTATTGGAAGTGATAAAAATAAAATATTTAGCACAGGGCTTACCAGTAAATATTGCTAGTTTTATTATTTGCTGTTATTCAAGGAGATTACATCAGAGACTACTAGACAGGTTTAATTTTATTCCAGAAAGTGGATGTCTTGGAGATTTACCATTTATACTTTCCATCATAACAAACTATCTTAAAAATTCCTGGCTTTAAACAATCAATTTGTTTGTTGAATTTTTCTCACAATTCTATAAAATCATCAATTTTTAAGTGTGCTTAAATGGCTTGGGCTTCTGAAAGTTTGCCTGTGGTCACTGATGAAGCCCTGGAGTCTCCTCTTGTGAGGTTTCCAAGGTAAACCCTATTAACTCCATTTGTAACTTCCAGAAGTTAGATGGTAGCTGTAGAAGATGGTAGCTGTAAGGTATTATATTTTACTTTAAATGAGAATGAACAAGGATGCTTTGGATGAAAACTTCAGACAAATATGCCCTTGAAGGTAAGAATACAGACTTTCATACTTCTGCAGGTCTAAGATCAAAATCAGCACTGTGCAATTTCCCTATGCTTGTAGATCAACAACAGGCATAAGATCAACCTGGTTCCCCAATGCTTAAATATGCTAGGCACTCTATGTATTGAGGAGAGCAGCATCAACATTATCTTAAAGATGCAGAGGTGCACAGCAAGTGAAGTGTCCCGTAGCCATTCTCTTTCTAATATGGATTTCAATCTTATATCCTGAACTCTCTTGTGAAATGTGTGCCCTACACAACCTGAACTCAGTATTCTAATAAAGATTTTCCAATTCTGTATTACATCTGCATCTCTCTTTTATTTCCTGAAAATAGCGAAAACTTCAGTATCTCTGTCTTTACACTGCTGAGAGAGAGATGATTACATTGATAGAGTAATGAAAGTTTTCATTTTAACAATTTATTTGGGAAATAATTTCATTGATATATTCAAGGTTCTTCTGGTGTTTGGATTTATTCTTACTAATGAAAGAAATAGCATAGATTATGAAATTGAATAAGGCTTATTATACATAAACTATAATCAATTAATATATGACATTTACCCAACAAAGTCATACCTTTAAGTGTTTAAGTGCTTTAATCAAAGAAAAGCACTGAATTTTAAGTGTTTTCCTAAGGTTTCTATTGAAGTTTTCTCAATTACATACAAAGTATTTTGATCATATATTGAAACTATCCCTTATTGGCACCCCTTTTGCTATCTCCACACAAAAAGCATATATATATATATGTAAATATATATAATTTTAAGGTCTGTTTAGTAAAATTTTTGTTTTTCAATGCTCTTTGGTGTAGGTCCATTAACTGGAGCCTCATTTTATTTCTCATGTTTTTTTTATCAAATTATATCATTGAATTAGGTGACAAAAATTATTTTAAAGCTCTTATGTCATTTCACATGTATAAATGTAAGCGACAAAGTATCATTTTATGACTGCATATATACTTTATGTTCCATAAATCAAGGAGCTTGAAGTCCATGGGATATTTTATTTATTTATTTTTCTGGAAAACTTTGTTGTTTATTCCTCAGACAAGTCAGCAGTAATGAAGGGGCCTGGAAAGAATATTTTTCAGCCTAGTGTGCATCAATTATTTGCTACATCTTTATAAACAATGTCTCAACACCATACACACACACACACACACACACACACAGAGATACACACACACAAAACAAAATCTAAAAGGGAGAAAATTGCTGTTACATATTTAAATATCCTTATTTGCACACAAAAAAAAAGAAATAAAGAGAGCTGAGCAAGAATGTACTTGTTAAATTTTGAATAACACTGATAATTTAACACCAGACAATTTCTACATATATAAAATTTTTATGCAAAATTCTTACAATCTAGGAAGGTGACTAAACTCATTTTATCTGAATCAAATCTAAATTCTTTTCAGCTACTGTGAGAGAGGTGCTGAAGGCTGTTTCTGTGAACTGGCATCGCCATTAGCTAATAGTTGACTATAAACTTAAACTGCACTTCTCTAAGAGGCTGACAATTAATCTTATTTTCTTTCTTGATGGATGAATTTAAAGAATGATTCCCAAAGCTTAGAGAAAAATATTTTTTTTATTGTTAAACTAAGGAGAGCTAGGAAGATGTGGGCTCAGAGGAGAGAGAAGATGCAAGTTTTCTAAAATAAGTACTATAAGAAAATAGAGGGCATGGGTCCTAGAGAGTGAAGACACTTAATCAAAGTTGAGTCAGTGATTTGAATAGAAAATTTGCATATCTAAAATCAATTATATGAAATATGAAAAATTAAAACCACAGTATAAGAATATTATTTTAACATATTCACATATTTTAATATTTTATATATAACAAAATAATTTGATTGATTTTCTGTGAATACCTCATCCTTTTTTCTTTTTAAAAAATATTGGGCTGGAGAGGTGGTGGTGGCTCAGTGGTTAAGAGCTCAGATTCATCTTCCAGAGGACCTGGGTTCGATTCTCAGCACCCCACATGGTGGCTACAAATTGTCCTTAACTCCAGTTCCAGGGGAATCCAATGCCCTCTTCTGACCTCCGCATCATTGCACGACATGGGTGTACTCACATATATGCAGACAATACACACATACACATTGTTAGGGTCCGTGACTCGGTGGGACTCTTCTGGAGAACAAATGCACGAGTATGGAGATGCAAAAATCAAGCAGAGTTTTATTAAACCAGCTAGCTGGGGCCGACCGTCCTTCCAAGACACGCAAGTCTGGTTAGAGCGATTGACCCTGAGGCAATTTTAGGTAAAGATTATATAGGCTCCCACAACTGTTACACAAAAGCCCGTGCTTATACAGCCAATAGTTTCAAAGCAAGCATTTCACAAACCAATAACTTTAAAACAAGAAAAATGTTACAACTCCCTTCAGGTGTCTCAATCGGGGAGAGATCGTTGGTATGTGCCTGGCACGACTCTTTCCTGTTATCTTGTGTAAGCAGACATGTCTACATGACATGACACAGAACAGGTCAGGCTCCAGGGGCTGTAGAACTTGCCTCTATCTCCAGATGCCTGTGTCTCCAGTTGAGTTAATTGGTTACAAGCAGTAAATTTAAACAAGTAAATTCAAGCAGTAAATTCAGACAAGCAGTATATTCAAACAAGCAGTAAATTCCTCTTTCCTTAACACACATAAAATGAAAATAATAAATAAAAAAATTATTGAATTAAAAAATTTTATTGAACTGTATTTTTCAACAGCTCTCAATGAAACCCAGATCCCTTCCAGCATCCATGCTCCCTATTTCCCCCACCAGACCCCATGCACTTCATGACACATGGTAGGTCCTATCCAGTCAAGCATTTTTACCCAGATGCCCTTCAGTGCAAATTTGTCCACTGGAGTCCAGTCAGTTAATCCAGAGACAGTGTGCAAGGTATACTCTCCCCCACCCAGCAGCAGCTGGCCTCGAAAAGTTAGGACCATTCTGCCACTCATCTTTCTCCTCCCTTCAGAAAACAATTGAATCTCTTAACTCTCACCAGAGCACAGCCAAGTGCAATGCACACGGAAGGCCACAAATGCCCAAGTTTTGGAGAATGGGAGACTGCAGAGTGTGTATCCCCAGATGGGATTCCTGTATTGGATCTCATCTACCCAAGGCCCAGGGACCATTGTGGAAGAGGGGGCAGAGGGATTGTGGGACCCAGGGCTGGTTCATGAACAAAGGAAAGCAGAGTACTTCAGGTTGCTGAAAGAGTGCACAAGTGAACTTGTGGCAATGGTGGCATTGAGAACAGGGCCCATGCCAACTCACTTGAAATTTTTGCAATTTTCATACAATATAATTTCTTAGTATTTAAATTGCCTCCCTCATCCACTCTCCACAAAATTCAAAATATACTGCTACGTATACAATATTGCCTATAGTGTTTGATTTGTGTCTCCACATGTCTCCCAGATTAGGTCCATCCATTAGAGTATGGTCAACATACCGAACATTCCATCCTTGTAAGAAACTGTGTCTTCCTCACTCAGCAGCCATTAGTTGTCCAAAGTTCCTTAAATTGGTTTTGCATTTCTTACACACTTCCCCATGTCTATGCTGGGATTTTATTTGGTTTGAGCTTCCACGGGACTTGTGCCTGCTGTCACCATTGCTGTGAGTTTATATGTGCAAATGATCAGCTATATGGAAAATTTTCTTTCCTTGTGATAATCCAACATGCCAGGCTCCTGCAATAGGATCTTAAATTCAAGTTCTGGGATACCATCAAGGGCTATGGCAATAGCCTGTGTTATTTTGGGATGTTTTGGGATTCTTTCTTGGACCAACCACTATGATGAACAACTTGAATGGTGGCTTCTCCTGCCTGGTACTGTGCTTTTTTGTTAGATAGCCTTCATATATAT
>NW_008337804.1:1726756-1742577 GCF_000622305.1 Nannospalax galili | reverse complement strand
GACTGACACAAGTTCAAGGATAGCCAAGGCTATACAGAAGCTTGTCTCTGTAAACCGAAGCATTTATTAAAAACTGATTCCAGGACATTTACACCAAATGTAAATCATGGTTATCTTAAATTAGAAATGAGAATATATTATATATTCTTTTTCATATATTAAATTTTTTTAAATTCAATAACTTAGTTGTTATGGAAATAGTATTATTTTTACATTGATTTACTTTATCAAACTAGCATAATGTAAAATTAATGTTTCATGTAATAGATTGTATATGTTTGTTAGGACTGTCATAAAGAAAACTCACAAGCTGTGTGATTAAAACAGTTCTGAGGGTTGGATGTCAAAGACAAATGTGGTAGGGTGAGATTGTTTTGCTAGTCTTTCATGCCTTTCATTGATATAAAAAAGCCTCCTTCCCCTTTCTTCAAAATTCTTTACTGTGAACTCACCCATGTCTGGGGTGACCATGTCTGTGCACACTTCTGCTTACAAGGAGGCTATTCAGGTTGAGTTATGCTCCAAACTAATAGCCTCTTCTACCTCTTCCTATTTCTTCTTTTTGGTTGTTTTTGAAACTTTAATACACCAGATTGCATATTCAAAGAATGAGTAGAGCTGGGGTATATTTATTCAGTATCTTTAGTCCATATTCAAACAAAGTTTCTAGGGATGCATGTTAATGAAAGGGAGGCAATTCTTTGAGACATGCAACATGGGTGGCACATTTGTTTCAAATTCATTGAGCATCAAAAGCACTTGATTGTGGCAGATGAAACAGCCTGTTCTTAATCAACTTTAAAGATATTTTCTTCAAATGTGGTTACATTTTGAAGCACTTAGCATTACAATTCCAGAATTGGGATGCAAGTTTCCCAATAACACCTGGTAACTAAAGGCTATGACTACAAAAGTGTCACAAAATGACATAAATTATCAGTCTATTTATAAAGAAATTTAAGCACTGGTGTGTACTTAAATGTCATGGAAACCTTTAAAACAGATTCATCTTATATTACAGGATATAAAATGGACTTTATTAAAGAACCAACATTGCAAATTCACTTAGTTGATGGGGTTTTTTTGTATAAGGTCAAAAGAAAACAAATGTATATGTAAGAAAATAGTGCTCATTAACCCCAAAGCTAACAGTGTAATTCTGTTTTTTGGTTGTTTTTTGTTTTGTATTGTTTTTTCATTTTAAGTAATACGCCATTCTAGACATTCTAGAAATTATTATACCACCATAAGTCACTGCTTTGCTCCATCTCTTTTGCAGATTTGTATTTCCTACCTTATTCTGCTTCTTGGACTTCTTCTTCAATACTGCTGTTTGTGTGAATTTATGACAGAGTCAATAATTCAATTAAATTCTGTGATTCAGTCTTCATTCCTGATTGTTTTCCAGTATAAAGACTTATGTCCAGTCCACTGAACTACGCCCCTGAATCCATTTGCTTCTGCAGATGAATTATAATGAGGACAAATTATATATCAACAAGCTCAAAATAGCAAGTGCACAAGTTTTGTTAGGTAATAGAAACTGTTTTCATGGGATATTCTGATCATTAGAAAGAAAAAAATCTATGTGTGGTTTATGCTATTCTACTTAGCGTACTTAAGAAACTGGGACTTGGAAAGCTATGAAAAATTTCCAGTGTCTCATAATGAATGTCAGGACCAATATTTAACCTCAGGACTAAAATAGAAATCAGTAAGAATTCAACATTATCTCTGCATTTCATATTTTAGTGGGAGACGTTATTAACTGACCTTTTGCTTTTTCTAAAAACATAAATTTTAAATTGATTCCTTTCTTTTCTTTTGGCCTGTCTCTAGCAAACTGCTTAAAGCCGTTGATTCTACCCTATCCACAATGTCTTGCGTCCATTTCCATTTCACTCACCTCTTGTTTTTATTGAAATTCAGGAAATCAGCATCTAACCTGCTCTTGAATTAGCCTCCATTTAAACTGAACCATTTCCCTGATATTTTCATTAACGATGTGTTCCTTCAGGACTGTTTAATCACCATTTAATTTAATCACCATTGTGTCTAAGAGTCTCAAAGAGACATACATGGCACTTAAAACAGAGTCCCCTTACTGGTTATTATTGAGATCAAGGCATGATATAATGACAGGGAAAATTTGGAGATCAGAAGAAAACAAGAACTCACACCAGAATCCAAAGCTTTTTCCATCAAAAAACTCACCCTGGAATACAAAACTATTCCCATCAAAAAACAAAGAATTACAGTATAATAAACTTCTTTAAGCTGTCTCCATTTTCAGCCATAAACCTGTGGTTTTCTAGGAATTATACCAGAAACCCCATTTTAAAGAAAGGACATAGATGAACCCATGGTGCAAACCTAATGCCTGTTAGTTTTAGCTTAAAATATTCTATCTAAGACATCTCTGTAACAAACTAGGGTTTATATCTGATCATACAAGAGAAAAAAAGTTATCTTTAATCAAGAGGGGTTGTATTAGATCTAAAACATACTGAAAAATTGCACATGCAATATCTCTACATGAGTGTGTGTATAGCTGATGACCACATAACAAGAAACAATGCAAGACAGGATAAACCTTCTTGTGACTTGTTGCTCAAGGTAGTCCAAGAGACTCAGAAAATTACACAGGCTATTGCCACAATCCTTCATTGCCTCCCAGAACTTGGTGGTAAGACTCTATTGTTGAAGATAGGACATACTTTGGATACAGGATTTGGAGAAATGGAGTTAAAACTGACCTATAAACTACCTCTCCTGAAGGGTAGCTCTCATAGTTTTGTAGAGCACCACTCAAGCTGGTATATCAATCAATGGCCCAACCCCAGCTTCAAAGCTTGAAAACTACATCAATGACCAGCACAGCAAATGACATTGGCACAATGGTCTCACTTTTATCTTGGGGGTACTCAACAGCTACCTAATTTGACTTAAAGCCCACTCAGTGGGAGGGAAGTCATGTCTGGTACTGTAAACCTAGACAAATACACATAACTGGAGAGATCATAGATCTTAGAGAAAACACAAGGCTCTCATATCACTAGACAAATGTAATTTCTTAAAATGTGCATCCTTCAATTCTCACAAATTAAGCTCTGTCATGCAAAAGAGGGCCAGGAACAGAAAAGGTCACAAATGGCCAAAATGCAGAGAATACGAGTCGGCGGAGTGTGGGTCCTTGGACAGGACTCCTATATTGAGGTCCACTCACCCAGGGCTCAGGGACCATTACAGGAGAGGGGTGAAGAAAAATTGTAAGACCTAGGGAGGAGGTGCATGACCATATGGAAATAGTCCTACAGGTGACTGGGACTTTTCTCATACAAACTACAGCAATGGTGACAGCATGGACAAGACCCATGCCAACTTAGGCAGACAAAAACCCAGCACAGAACTGTGGAAATGAACAGAAAGCCCCAACCATAGCTGAAAAATTATTGGTAGCTAATTACTGCTGTGTGAGGAAGAGCAGATCTTCTAGAAGAGCAAGTCTGAATAGCTCTAGACTAACTCTAGTCTAACTAACTCTAGTCTAACTCAAATCTAGTCTAAACTAGACTATACTCTGGTGGATGAGCCTGCACTGAAGGATATCTTGGGACACTAACTTTACATACTAGGACTTAATACAAATGACAGACTGTATGAACTCCAGTGGGGGGGGTCTAAGGGAGGGTGCCAAAGTGGAAGGGGGTGGGGTATAAGGATGATTTTATGTATGAAATACACAAAAATTCAATAAAAATTATTTTTAAAAAGATATCTTAAAATTTTTGAGATGTGAACAGAGAGGCACCAACAATAATACTACAATAATCAATTACATATTAGCCTTGAAGAGTCTGTACCCACACTTGGGTGCACTTTCTTTCCCTTGACATTTTCTCTAAGAAGCCCATATTCACTCTTAGATATGTCTTATTTTCTTGGAAGAACCTCTCTTTCTTTGAATCCTCATGATTAAACCTGCATTAAAATATCTTCAATAAAATTTCCTCTCTGGTTCACTCTACCAGCTAGTCCAAGAATGGGAGCAGTAAAAGGATTCAGAGGAATTAAAGGTAAGGAGGGGGAAATAGAGAATTCTAAAGATAAGGCTATTTTTCTATTTAGCATTGCAATAATTGGCACATACCAATAGTTATTTTCCCAAATCCAAAAGCAGTGTAATACCAACACTGAATGGCAATAAACGTTCCACTAGGTAATGACAAATATGAGTTAATTCATTATAGCAGCTGTACTGATGGATGTTGTAGGTTCATGGCAGCAAATTGTGTTTAAAAAGCAAAGGAATTACAGTTGTTTTTAATCTGTATGTAATTCAACCACATTCTTTTATAAAATTTTAATTTTGAAGTCATAATTCATTTCATTAGTCACTGCTAACTACATTGAAGGAAAGAGTATTTTGTCTATGCAAAAACGCAACTCTCAACTGAAAGTAGATAAGAAATAGTCTATTGTGAAGCCAAATATGAGTGATCATCACCTAGAAATAGACATTCAGGTTACTTCAAATTACATGCTCCAAACTGGTAACAGCTTCAAAAAGTTCTGTAAACAGTACATTTAAAACTCATAATTCAGCACACTTTTATGTGTTTGATCACATCAAGAACTCCTATGTCATCTATAACCCCACCTCACTTCAAGTACTTTATTAAAATTTTTCTTTTTAAAATTCTTATTGAGGCCAATCTGTATTCCCCAAATGCTCTTGTTTGTACATCCTCTAACTTTGACTCTCCTTCTCCCAGCAGTTAACAGTTGCCAGAATATCCTCAGTTAGAGCTAGGAATTATAGCCCATCTCCACATGCTTATTAAATATATTGGTGGGAACAGCAGGTAGACAAATTATAGAAGGATTAAGAAATCTTAGGGTAGACCCACTGAAGGGGTACTCCAATTGCCTCACCCTGCATCCCCGTTCAGCATGGAGGAAGACAGAAAGGTCTGTGTCCCAATTCCTTATTGGCAATTTGGGTAACCTCTTCAGAGGATGGTGTGATAAGAATAAGAGTTAAGAATTGGCTAGGCAGTTAGGGTAAAAAGACCCCAAAGAAAAGTAGCCAGTTTCTTGGCTAAAAGTCAAAATGTCCTTGGGTCTCTTAGCAACATACTCTGTTCCAAAGGCCAAAAATGTTGAAAGTATTTGGGAGTTTTTATCTAATCCTTAAAAGATTTTAGGGTTACCTCTTCAGAAGGGGCAGTGTTAGAGTAGCCAAAAACCCCATAAAAATAAATAAATAAAAGAAGGGAAAAAGAAAAAACTCAGCATAAAACTGAGATAATATCTGAGAGTATCCTTAGCCCTTTGCTTGGTGGAAGCTAAGAATCTGTTTGTACATTGCAAAAGATTTACATAATATCACAAAATTGTTAGGTCACATACAAAAGTAGGTAAGTAATTGTTATGAAGAGTACAAGATAGCCAAAGATTATTTATAAGTAACCCTGCACCTACAACATTCCAACATCTCCACAGCTCCTGAACTTCTAACTAGCCAATCAGCCTAGCAGAAGGTTGGATGGAAGTTGTGGTTCCTTTCAAGAACTTCTGACCACAGCCTACTATAGATAACATTTGTATTTTGCAAGGGTAGGATGACCACAACTGCACTAAGTACTAGATTTCATGATTTAGAAGCACTTTGTATATACTTTATGAAGAGAACAGCCCACACTAGACTCACATATTTGATTTATAATATATTACAGGGAATGGGGTAGGGGACTTCTTGCCTGTCTCCTCTGAAATGAAAGTGTAGATACGTTATTCTGAATGAAAGTACATAAAACAGTGATGAGTCAGATGAGACAAGCACAGTAGTTGCTAGAAAGGCCCATCTTTCCATAAAGACACTTCATTTTCTACATCTCATATGCCAGTAAACACACCTTGTTTCATTTTTCTTATATGTGGATATTCTCTTATAATTTTTAAACATTTGTATATATGCTAGAATGGAGACAATGGGAGGGGGAAAAAAGAGATGGGGATGTGGAAGGAACACATCTTATGAATACAAATTGTGCATAACTACAGCAGATAGGAAAGGCATAAGACAGAGGGTGGCTGGAATGCAGGAGAGGGGAATGCAGAAGAATCAGTAAGTACAAAGTGAACATATGCTGTTTAAATTCCTTATTTAGCAAATTTCTGAAGTTCTTGAAAATCTAGAAGAACATGACTTTCTTCATCCCTGTAATTATTTCTATATTTCCCTCCATATATAGTTTTGTATTTTTACCTAGAAATGTGGAAACTTTTCAAAACTGGCACTATAATCTTAATTTATATTAAACACATATTAGAAACTAGTCAATAATTTCTCTTAATGGATAGTTACCACTTTTGCCTTGCTTTTGGCATTTATCTCTAGAATTTTAGTTTATTAAATACTGTTCTGAATTCTTACAAAATTACTTGCATTTGTTGTATTCTAACCTTGATTTGTTTGTCTAAGCACTGTCTCTGATCAGGATGAATGCATTAAATATTAGGCTCCTGCTATATGAAATGCATATTTAAGCTAGTAAGAACAAAAAAAATGGACACTGTTTGAATAGCGCTAGGTCTGTAGATCTGTGTACAGCATGGGCCTATGCACACAGCCTTTGATTTGAACTAAAGCAATGCCGAGATTGAAAAAAAAGAAGAAAAGAAAGGAAAGCAAAAATAGTCGCAACAGAAACACAACTCTTGGCTTCATGAAACTCATATTCTAGCGACATAAATAAAAATAAAGGATGAAAAGGTATGCCTGCAAGAAATAAGGTTATGGCAAACATAAAGCATTTAAGCATAAATTAGACAAGAGCTAGGACCAGGGTGGCATTCAAATACAATAGTGAAGACCCAGAAAGATGTTATCAAGAAGGTGACATTTTAGATCGAAACAGAATAAAGAAATGATTCATTTAATATTTGGAACATTTTCAAATGAAATGGTGTGAAGACACTGGATTAGCTAGGGTTCTATAAATAAATAGAACTGATAAATGAATATATATATATATATATGAATTTATTTGATTAGCTTACAAGATATTGTCTTAGTTATTCAACAACGGCTGTTCAACAACGGCTGACCACACTGGAGAGGCTGAGAATTCTGTAGTTGCTCATTCCACAAGGCTGGATGTCTCAGCAGTTCCAGTCTATCAGGAGATCTGCTAGTTCAGTCTACATTGGAATCGGAAGTTGGTCACAGTAGCAAGACAGACTCACCCGTGAGAGAGAAGATGAGAGGCACTAAAGCAAGGAGTCCCTTCTGTCATGGCCTTTTATATGGGCTGCCATCAGAAGGTAACATCCATATTTAGGGTGGGTCTTCCAGTTTCAAATGGTCACATCAAGAAGGTCTCTTCTCATTTCAGTTAATCCCAGATCCAGTCAAGTTTACACCCAGGATTAGCCATAACAGAGACCTTAAAAAATTATATGTAGCTAAGCAAAGCAAGAGAGATTAGTAAGAGATAAGGACAGAATTGACAGGAAGTTTAGAGTACGAAAAGGAGTTCCTTTAAGCCTTGATTGGGCTGGTGAGTATACTGGGTAAGTATACTTATCAGAAGATGGTGTGTTTAATGAGATTCCTGGCTAACGTGGTAGAACTGAGGAATGGAGAAAATGTTTGGAACATGGAAAAAACAATTTAAAGGTTCATGTAAAATTCCACATAAGAAAGTCTGGTAGCAATGGGGGTAATTAGAGACAGCCAAGATCATGACTATATGTTAAAGCTAATGACAGTAGGACAACCTATAAATTATTTTGTTGATTATATACTTTGCTCCAGTTCCTTTGAAGTGAATTTCTGAAAACCTACTAAAAATGTGCTCAATTTGTTGTATTTATCTATTATACTTTTTCAGTCATACAACCTATATATTTAAATGGTTCTGTTATTGCTCATACAATTGATAATTCTTTGGCATTTTATTTTACTTAAAGAATAAGCTTTAATCCATTTTATTTTTCTCTGCAGTTACATAAATAGCACAATTTCCTGCTAGGTTTATTTGCTGAGTACAAATTCTCACTGAGAAATCCTTACAGAACTGGGAACAGGGTGTATAAGTTAATGGACCTGCTAAAATCCTTCAAGCTGAGATGCATAAGAAGGTGGCCTTGTATATGGAAATTAAATTTCAGCACAACAAATCAGTCCTTTCCTGGTCCATAACAAATCACAATGAATCCAATTATTCTCATATTTTCTTCAAATTCCTGCTACATACTCTTCTACTGCCTCTTCGAGATAACATTAAATTATGATTTTTCTAGCTTCACAGCAAATTCTTACCATTTGGTACGTTTTTCAGACAAACTAAGTGCTTAATTTGCCCCTGAAATCCATTTTCCATCACTTAAGCCTCTTTTTGTTATGGACGCCTGATTCTCTCTAAGCATAATAGATCTACTAATAATTTGAAGTAGACCATGTATAGAATAACTGAATTTATCAGATACGAATTTATGTTTTTAACTATAGAATAATCAATATTTTACATAAAGTATTTGAAGATATTACAATGAATTTTTTTTTTAGTTTTTATTATTTTTATTGTTTTATGTATGTGTATAGCCTGCATGTACATAAGTGCACCTGTGTTGTGTAATGCCCATGGAGGACAGAAGAAGCCATTGGATCCTCTGGAACTGGAGTTACAGGCAGATTTTTGCTGCCATGTGGGTGCTGGGATTTGAACCCAGGTATTCTTTAAGACAGCCACTGTTCTTAACCACTGAAGCATCTCTCCAGCCCCTTACAATGAATTTTTATTTTTTATATATATTTTTATTTTTTAGAAGAAGCATTTCATTACAGCTTTAACATGCTCAATAACAAGTTCTAGAGCAAAGATACACCTCTTTCAAAAGGGAATATAAAATTTTTAGGTTCACAGTTGTGTTAATACAGTTATACAATATTGAACCCAGTATAAACCCTGTAAGACATAAAATTGAATGAGGTTTTAACCCTTAAAAAACATGTCCATTGTGGGAGACAGACTTGAGCCTAGGGGGAAAGTCTTACTGATAGCCATACAGCAGGCCTGAGGCAACGGCCCAACTTCTGGAGCCACAAGATAAAATTGAATGAGTTTTTAACCTTTAAAAGAGATCTCCATTTAATTTTAAAATATACTGTTTCCTACAGGAAGACTCATTATTTTGCTAATAACACTTAGATGTTGGTGCATGCATCTCTAATCTCTATGTATCTGATTATTACTAGTTGTGATCTGTTGCACTCAGATCCTTGGCACCTGTGTATGGATATAAAGTCATTGGGTAGATTTCCATGTTAATGTTTATCACCTCTACTAATTAACATGATGTAAAATTTTATGCTTCTTCCTTAAATATAACTCATTTTTTAAATTTGTTGATTTTTTGTGTGTATATCATACAGAACATCTCAAACCATCTTATTCATCTATATATCCACATCCCAGATGACACCTTCCCGTAGACCCCCCCACTAGAGCCCTTTTACTCTGTCTTCCCTGCTACTGTCTGCTGTGTTGCTGTCACCCCCAAACGTTCCCCAGTACTTGTCCATCCTGTGAATCTAGTCAGCCTATCTAGAGGTCTTTGTTTTAGGAAGATCAGCTCTTCCTCATCTAGCAGCAGTCAGTTGTCAATATTCCTTTAGATAAGATTGGGGTCTGCTGTTCAGTTTCCCAGTTCTATGTTGGGTTACTGTCTGGTTGTCTCTTGGGTCACCCTGGCCAACAACTCAAATGAAGGTATCTGGCATCCTTATTCTAGTGAATGCAGTTCCTCTTCTAGAATCATCCCCAGATCATCAGAGGGACATAAAGGACAGTTTTTGCTCCTTGCCCTCCTAGGTTGACTAGTTCCAGGGGGACTATGAGCATCTCTCAGAATGAGAGACTCTTAAAAATTATATTGGCCCCTTTAATCTTTGGTTACACTTTCCTTTTGGGTGTTTAAGGCCATACAGAGGCCCAGATAAACAAATTTATTTTTACTCTTAAGGCCATTTGAGGATCTGTTCCTCAGGTGTCACATGGGCTTGGGGGAAGCCCCTGACTCCTTTCTTTTACCAGTTCCATCAAAGGGAATATAAGTCAAAGGTTCTGCTTGACCATCACTGGCTTCACTTGGAAGCATGGAGGAAATGTTTCCTCTGTTGAACTTCTATTTTTATGGACATCTACAATAATTTCTAGAAATAATTTGTTGTAGTAATCATTTGCATTTAATATTTTCTCATAGTACAAATATTAAAGGAATGTCTACCTTTGAGGGTATAAATCTATGAGTAAATTTTTTCCTTAATTTTGGTAAAATTAACTAAATGAAGAATTGTTAAAATAAACAAGCAAATCAACAAACAAGAACCTCCCTTGTTCAATGTGATATGACAGATTGAATGCACATCATGGTTTCTTTTTTCATGAATTCATTTACAACAGTTGGCTGGTGATGCAGCACTATCTAGCATGAGTGAGGCCCTGGGTTTGATTTTCAGTGTGGCAAAGTCTGGTGTTAACAATAAAATGTTTTAAATTGTGGCACTGAGCAGAGTATCCATGACAACTCAGTAAAACAAGGGGCCAGAGGGGAGGAGAGAAATGTGTAGCAGGTGGCACTAGACTGAGAAATATTGGAGACTGATTGCTATTGGGTGAGGGAGAGTAAACCTTACGTATGGCCTCTAGATGGGCTGACTGACTTCAGTAGATGAATTTATACTGAAAGACATCTGTGTAACAAATAGTTGACTGGAAAAATCTTAACATGTATGGTAGAATACATGAGGTCAGGTGGATGGATGGGGAGGTGTGGATGGGAGAGAGGGTCTGGATTTGATTAAGAACTGTTGTGTGAAGTTATAATAGCTCAATAAAAATATTAAATTAAAATAAGTTAAAACAGGCTGTATGACCACAAAACATCAATGCAAATATTGGGGATGTTCTATAGAAGGCCCTGCCCTGATTTAGCCCAAGTGTTCATCCTTGCTGTATCTTCACAGTTAATTTCTTAGTGTATGCACATGGAGACAGAGAACTGATACCACTAAACTGTGGTAATTTGTTTTATGTCCCATTTGGCATAGCGTTTAATGACTAATTTTTAATTATTAACATTTAAATAAGGACCAATCTTAACTAGCCTTCTTTGTATTTACATCAGGAAGGATTGCTGAAAAAGTCAGGTGGTTTACCATCATTTATGAAATTTACACCAAACTCTTGGTGTTACTCCATGAACTTTTTTGTTTATGATGTGTAACCCTGTCCTAAAACGTGCCATTCACGTATACATAATGATTCCTTAATTAGTCTGTATTTACTAGTTGCATTGCTCTATATTTGCATGTATCTGTCAGAATCAGAAACACCAAATGAAATTATTCTGTCTGTCTCATATTACTGTCCTGAAATAGCCAGCTGGGGACAGTTCATCAATATATGTACCATTCTATTGCTTACAGTCTTGCATTATATCCAAGTAGGCACTGAGAATGCCAGTCATTTTGTTAAAATATTTTATTATTTTTATTATTGTATGTGTATGAGTATATTCCCTGCATGTATGTAAATGCACTCTTGTCATGCAATGCCTGTGGAGTTCAAAAGAGAGTTTTGGATTCCCATTGGGGTTACAGACAATTGTTAGCCACTCACTTGGGTGCTGGAAACTGCACCTTGGTCGTCTGTAAGAGTAGCCAGTACTCTTAACCAGTGAAACATCTTTCCAGCCCCCCAAATCATTCTTAACTGTTAAACAGCAGGATTGAAGAGGACATCTAGAATAGACACAAAAAAGTGTACACATTAAAAGAAAAATCCCAACATTTCATACGAAACTATGTTTGTCTTGACTACTACTTAACCATATAATCGTGTTATTCAGTCAAAGAAACTGACAGTACCGGCCTTTAGTAGCTACCTTCTCACACTGCTATTGTTTCCAAGAACAAAGGAAGAATGTGCTGCCTATGTGTCAGAAAATTACCCTGCTACTCTACAGGTATGCACTAATTAATATACATAAAAATATGTTACATATGCTGATATTAAGTTTCATCATTTCACTTAATAATATTGTTACTATTCATTGTCCTATGAGAAAAATTAACTTGTGTTACCAGTAGAAACTTTCCTGTTTATGTCATCTTATATAATAACAATATCTGTCTTTCATGGGGTAGTCTAAGCAAGGATGTTTGTTTAAGTATTAGAAATTTTCTATTGATATTTTCATTTTACGTATAGCTTTAGGGATGTAAACAGTAATTCTATAATCAATATAATTTTTAATTTGATATATGATAACACATATTATATTTCCATTTTGTTCTGTATAGTAACATAGGAATGTCTTTTACAATATGGATGTATATGGATAAAGACTTTGGCCTAACTTTGCCACTAAATTTAATATTTGTAATGTAAACAAGTTCACTGAGCCATGTGCCTTGTGACCTGGACCCTGACCTTAATCCCTCAGGACTCCTTCCTCCTTGCTCTCACCCCAGATAGTGAGCGAATGTGGCTATGCATGCGTTTAAGTATCTAACTGCTGAATGCAGTATCCTTCTTTTTGTTTGTTTGTTTGTTTTCATTGAAAACAAGAAAAATTTGTTGTTGTATGTGCGATATTACAGGACTAGGGATCAAAGAGCAAGTTTCTTTGATAAAACAGATTCTGTACTGACTTCTACTTCCTAATTTCATGCTGGATATACTAATTTAATAAAGAATGAACAAGTCACTTTCAGGGGAGTCCTGTTCAGAGAGGCATCTGAAGAAGCAGGCACTAGATCTGATATTTTGATTTTTCTTTTTTTGCTTGTACAGTGCAATTTTTCATGGGAAGACATGAACAAACATCTATTCAACCCAGGTAGGACACAAACTGCTCACTGAAAACAAATTCCTCCATGGGGCTACAGAGGTGGCTCAGCAGTTAAGAACACTGATTGTTCTTGAAGAAGACACAGATTCAAATCCCAGCACCCCCAAGGCAGCTTACAACACCGAAACTCCAGTTCCAAGGGATATGACAGCCTCTCTGTCCTCTACAGGCATTGTACAACACAGGTGCACTTACCTACATGCAGGCAATACCCACATACACATAAAATAAAAATAAATTTTAAAAATTAAAAAATCCTCCAAATTCCAACCTGTGAACCAAATTTATTAGGATTGTTTACATGAGGGTGGTTGAGAAATTGGTTATAGGAGATTAGTTGACTCTAAGACATCTGCATCACCAAAAAGTACATCCCAGCACGGGTGATAACTCCTTGTACAAATTGTAGATGTCTCATCTGGTCAGAAAGTCTCTGATCCACAGCTATTGTCCTTGCTATTTTGTAACTTTCTGAGCTTCCTGGGTCTTCTAACTTTCATTTAATTTCTGAGTTGTGCAAGTCCACCTTCTCTGGCCAAGAATGAATGTTTAAATTTAGAGGGAATATTGCAATTTGTCCTTGTCTCCTGAAGCAGTCTCATAAAGTTGTGAAAATATCAATAAACTAGATATAACTATTATCTTTACATCAAACTCCATTTACTACTTGAATTGATGACGTGTCAAATCTGTTTCATTGCTGAACTTCCTATATATTCAGCATTCTTTGTTCTTTAGAGTTTTAAGCATATTGTTGAGGGTTGGGTTAGCTGCTTTTGTTAGGATAACCATTTTCATATAGAATTTCCACACTTTGGTTTGAATTTTCTGTATCATTGGTCCCATACATGAACAATTTATAGCCCATACAATAATGTATAGAAAAATGGGAGGTGCCTATTTGAATTTTTCTTATTTGGAGATTAAATGTAAAGTATATTCATTAAGTATTTTGATAACAACACACTATGTTACAAATAAACACTACCCTTTAGTGATTAACTTTCATTGCTATAACTGCTCCAAAGATTTATCTTACTCCTAGTTTCAGTTTTCTTTTGCATTTTAAACTTCAATAACTAGTGCATTTCTTCCCATTTTGTCCTCTGATACCCAAAACAAATGTTAAATATTTTTCTGACAATAATCATTTATAAAAGGCAGTTCTTAGTCAATTCTTAAAATGATTCTCACGTATGTTTTTAGCCACATGCAATCTACAATGCTACTGTTATATTATTACAATATTCTACTTTCTGTACAGTATTTACCTAAGATATATAACTTCCAATAAATTGTTCATCACAATTAGTTTTGTAAACTTTCAGAAAAAGCCAAACAAAAGTAATAATTATTTACAATCACACAAATAATTAACCAATTTAAAACTAGTGCATAAAATTAAGCACATGACTGCATCACCACTAGTTTATCTTGTACCATGATATAAAGTATTTATAAGTTCTTCATAAATTCTCTTAAATTATGCTTTCTTAAAGGAGCATAATGAACATATTCTTGGCAGACAATTTTACTACTCTGACATGAACCTTCAGAATATTCATTGGAAACGATATCTTTAACCTTGTTTTTCTGTTCTCTCTGATTTCCTAATTCAGAGAATATAAAACATTACAAATATTTTATTTATTATTTTCATGAATGTATTGCTTATGTGGATGTAAGTGCATCCATGTTGTGCAATGCTCATGGAGGTCAGAAAAGAGTATAGGATTCTCCTAGAACTGGAGTTATGAATGGTTCTTAGCCACAATGTGAGTGCTGAGAATAGACCTGGATCCACTGTCAGAGTAGCTAGTGCTCTTAACCATTTGGCCATCTCTCCAGCCCCCCAGAGATTGTAAAACTTTAATCATTGAATATATTTCCTTAGTAAAGTAATTTCTGCTTGTTATAATGATAAATGATCAGTGTAGAGTTCTTCTAGACATTGGGCTTGATATGAGTATATATGTTCCTCAGACCTTCTGATACATTGTTTTAAAATCATTAGAAGTGATACTGGAATAGAAAATTGATGCAGTCATAGAAATTAATCCTTCAGAATATGAAGATGGCATAAGGAAGTCTGATTTCAAAATGTTACAGGTACTATGATTTATTGCTTGGCATGCTAAATAAAAACAGCAGCTTTGGTGAAAAAGTGATAATCATAAAATAATTTATCACATGAAAGTATATCAAAATTTAGGAGCTAGCATGATGTTTCAATGGAGAAATTACTTGCTGTGAAAGTCAGAGGACTAGAGTTCCATTCTGAGCACTTACATAAAGTTTGGGTGTTTTTGTGGCCCACTTATAATCCAGCTACTCAGGAAGCAGAGACAGGATTTCAGGCAAGCTAGAGCAGTGTGATCAGAGAGACTTGGAACAATAAAAAAAAGTGGAAAGCAATTGAGGAAGATATCAGAAATCTACTTCTGGCCTCCAACTGTATGCACAAAATATGCACATGCGCCTGCACATTTGTACCTACACATGAGAGTATGCATAATACACACACACACACACACACACACACACACACACAGAGCTTCAAAGGGAATGATAGAATCCATTAAGAAGTCATAATAAGCCATGCCTAGAAAACTGATTAAAGGAGAAGAAACAGAATGTTGCACAAATCACTGGGAGATACAGTGTGAACTTCAACCTGAGCATAAGGATGATGTTTGGACTATTATGATGAGAAGAAAAAGAGGCTGGGCATAGTCCAATTATGCAAAAGACCATCTTGGTTCTAAACAGGCAACCATTGTGCTGTGTAGAGCAATTTAACTATCTCAATTTAAAGATAATCCTCTTGTTGACTTGAGAATATTTATTAAGGTATATTGTGCAGCAATCCCCTCTGAGATAAGACATTCCATCTCAGA
>NW_008337804.1:1724263-1726740 GCF_000622305.1 Nannospalax galili | reverse complement strand
TATATATATATGAGCTCATTAAGTTGGGCTGGGTTAGTGGTAGGAGGTAGTGGGAGGGGTGTGGATCTAAATACCATTAAACTATTGTATGAAAACAGCAAAAAATTCAATGAAAATCATTTAGAGTAACAGCAAAATATTATTCACAATTTATATTGTAATTGGAGTAATGTGGGAAGTGGGTGCAGTCGAGCCGGCCAAGATGGCACCCTGGCTGGCTGCCAAGCCTCGTGACCCTCATTTGTTTCTCCAACTCACGCAAGCGCTGTAAGCTTGATCACGCACAGGACTTTGTGAAAAACATGTTTTTCTGCCTCAACCTTGTAAATTTCCTCATCCTGTAAAAACATCCTGCCTTGTGGTCTGGCTGTGGAATGCGCAGTAAACAGTGGAACTTACCCGCCCAGCTTCTTCTGCCCTCTGCTTCCCTATAAAAGCTTTGTGCAGACGTTCAGTAAAGAAGAATTGCTTGAACCTCACTTTGGCATCCGTGTTGTCCTTTCCTTGGCTCTGCTGGTCGGAGTCTTGGTTCGCAGCAAATGGTGGCCCATACGAGGAATTTCTTTCCGACAGAGTTTCTAGATACTGTTTCAAGAGAGGCACCTTGGTTTTTGGAAGAAGGATACATTAATGTTCCTCAGTGGGAGCACCTCGGGAGAGATCTACAGAGTGCTGATGCCACAGGCCCGCTTCCTCCGGGCACATTGGCTATTTGGTACTTGGTAAAATCATGTTTGTTAGATAAAACTGGAAAGTACCAGGATGATATTGCACAGGGGGCCCAGGCGCTGGAGGAAATGAAAGAGGCAATGTCGTAGCAGAGCAGTCAGAGCCTCCAAGGTCTGAGAGAAAAGACATAAATGGAGTAGGAAGATCTCTATGATGAAGAGGGAGAGTTAGCTAGTCTCTTCTCAAAGGTAGATACGACACAGGAAGAGCCTCCTGGTCCATCTGCTCCTCCCTTACCTATACCGCCCCCTTATGACTCCCTTACCTACACTGCCCCCTTATGGGGCTGGAGGAAAAAACACTGGGGGCCGCAGCCAGCATGCCCGAGTGTGGGCTAAAATGCCCCCACAAGCAGGAAAGTGTGGGCTAAAATGCCCCCACAAGCAGGAGCATTTCCAGTGTTTGCAGACTCCAACAATCAAAGATATCATAAGCAACTGGATTGGAAGGTGATACAAAGGTTAAAAGAATCTGTGGCCGCCTATGGCCTCCAGGTTGCTTATACTGTTACCCAGGTAGAGAGCCTCCAATGTTATTTCATGACACCCTTTGATTGGCAAAACCTGTGCAGGGCAGTATTGTCTGGAGGAGCCTATTTAAACTGGAAGGTGGCCTATCTTGAGTATGTTGTGGAACAGGCAGCCACGGATAGTAGAAATGGGCAAACAGCCTGGGAGGTGGACATGCTTATGGGCCAAGGGGCGTTTGTGAATAATCAGATTGGATATCCTGTACAGGTCTATGAGCAGATTAATGAATGTGCCCTGAAGGCATGGAAAATGCTATCAGGATCAGGAGACCTAGGAGCAAGCTTGTCAAAAGTTATTCAGGGGAATAATGAGCCTTTTGCAGACTTTCTTGCCAGATTGGTGGAGACGGCATCGAGAGTGTTCCCGAATGTGGATGCGGCCATGCCGTTAGTTAAACAGCTGGCATACGAACAGGCTAATAAGCCCTGCTGGGATGCTATCCGACCCTATAAAGCCAAAACATTAGATGTATGGATCAAAGTTTGTAGGGACATAAATGAATCTGTTCTCCAGGGACAAGCTTTAGCTGCTGCCATTGTGGCAGGGTTAAAAGGAAAGCCAGGCCAATCTGGGCCACGTAAGGGAATACAAGGAGGCTGCTTCGCCTGCGTCCAGCAGGGGCACTTTTGACCTTCTTCAAAAACAAGTGGATAGATTAGGACAGATGGCCTTCCTTCCCTGTATACATCGCATGACTGGAAATATGTACAACATCTGTAAAGTTTCAGAATTTTTCCCGAGCAGGTAATTTATCCCGAGAAATTGGAACAATGCTGCAAGGAAATTGGAGCCATGAGTTCGACAAGAAGATGGCAGAGTTGCGAGCATCAATCGTGGCAACAAATAACACCCGAGTAGAGATTGCCACTGTGCAGCAGTGGCTGGAGGCTATGCAGGGCACCTTTAGCTTCCTCGAGAATTGGGGGTGGCATGGTTTTTTGGGGGTTCCTTTTGGTTGTGGCGTGTGGAGGTATACTGTGGTGCATGATGCGCATGCAGTGGCAGACAGTGGCCCAACGGCAAATGCTCGTCCAAGCTATGGCAACGCTGGAAGCAGGAGGATCTCCCTCCATTTGGCTAAATATGCTGGACCGGTAGTCAATGACGGGTAAGAACCTCTCATTCGCATACCAACCTAAGGCAGACCGACAACCATGATGTTGCCGAGTTGATGACGGGTAAGGATGCTAAATGAAAGAGGGCAACCTAAGCCAGGCA
>NW_008337804.1:1717624-1722453 GCF_000622305.1 Nannospalax galili | reverse complement strand
GTAGAAAAATTTCTAGATACTGTTTCAAGGGAAGCACCTTGGTTTATGGAAGAAGGATACATTAATATTCCTCAGTGGGAGTACCTCGGGAGAGATCTACAGAGTGCTGAGGCCACAGGCCCGCTTCCTCCGGACACGTTGGCTATTTGGTACTTGGTAAAATCATGTTTGTTAGATAAAACTGGAAAGTACCAGGATGATATTGCACAGGGGGCCCAGGCGCTGGAGGAAATGAAAGAGGCAATGTCGTACCAGAGTAGTCAGAGCCTCCAAGGTCTGAGAGAAAAGACATAAACGGAGTAGGAAGATCTCTATGATGAAGAGGGAGAGTTAGCTAGTCTCTTCTCAAAGGTAGATATGACACAGGAAGAGCCTCCTGGTCCATCTGCTCCTCCCTTACCTACACTGCGCCCTTATGGGGCTGGAGGAAAAAACACTGGGGGACGCAGCCAGCATGCCCGAGTGTGGGCTAAAATGCCCCCACAAGCAGGAGGGTTTCCAGTGTTTGCAGACGCCAACAATCAAAGTGGCCTTCCCACTCCCTGTCCCTCTGAGTCTTGATGCAACAGTGTTTCCCAAACTGCATGTACTCTTGATCAATTATCAGCTTCAACTGTTGGAGCCTTGGCTCAACAAGAAAGTATTAATGCCATGCTTAAAGCAGGTATCTTGATGCTCAACCAACGGATTGACCTTCTTCAAGAACAAGTGGATATATTAGGACAGACGGCCTTCCTTCACTGCATATATTGCATGACTGGAATATGTATAACATCTGTAAAGTTTCAGAATTTTTCCCGAGCAGGTAATTTATCGCAAGAAATTGGAACAATGCTGTGAGGAAATTGGAGCCATGAGTTCGACAAGAAGATGGCAGAGTTGTGAGCATCCATCGTGGCAAAAAATAACACACGAGTAGAGGTTGCCACTGTGCAGCAGTATCTGATGGCTATGCAGGGCACCTTTAGCTTCCTCAAGAATTGGGGGGGGCATGGTTTGTTGGGGGTTCCTTTTGGTTGTGACGTGTGGAGGTATGCTGTGGTGCATGATGCGCATGCAGTGGCAGACAGTGGCCTAACGGCAAATGCTCGTCCAAGCTATGGCAGCACTGGAAGCAGGAGGATCTCCCTCCATTTGGCTAAATATGCTGGACCGGTAGTCAATGACGGGTAAGACCCTGTCATTCGGTATGGGAATGGGAATGGAGTAGGGGTTCGGGTTCCTTTTGGGTTAGGGTTCGGTTTCGGGTTCGGATAGAGGTAAGGCTTAGGGTTAAAATTAGTTTGGCGTGAGAGTTAGGTTTAGGGTTAGGGTTAGTGTGGGAAGCGGGCGTGGTCGAGCTGGCCAAGATGGCACCCTGGCTGGCTGCCAAGCCTCGTGACCCTCACTTGTTTGCTCTAACTCACGCAAGCGCTGAAAGCTTGATCACGCGCAGCCTGCCTGACATGATACATCACCGAGCATGATTCTATTGCGTGGCCCAATGATTTGCTGCTCTGCCTGCATGTTAGCCCCATGCTCATGTCCTGATTGGCTCTGTGTGATGGTCTGATTGTGGGATGGATCTGATGAGGGTATATATTGTGGGATGACAAAAAATAAAGGAGAGAGAATTGCTTGAACCGCACCTTGGCGTCCATGTTGTCCTTTCCTCGGCTCTGCTGGTCGGAGTCTTGGTTCGTGGCAGAGTAATAGTTATTAGTTGATAAATCAATGCTTTATTAGAAATATTTACTATATTAAGTAAATTTATAATAGATAAAAAAAGAAGCAGAATGTTAAATGGAGGAAAACAGGACGGTCTAGAGGTAAAAGTAAAAGATGCTCTAAAGGAGAAAGACAGGATGTTCTGAAGAGATGTTAAACATTCCACCCTGTAGGGAAGCTCCTTAAGCTCAGGAAGCAAACAACTAAATAGCTTCGGGAAGTTCCAGAAAATAACCAGATTCGCACCCCACCCCCAACGCTCTCCAAGAGTAAACTCTAAAGACTGTCTAGAGCCTTTTACACAAGCTGAGTTTCCTAGAAGAAGCTCAGAACACCTGAGGCCCTGTAAGAAGCAAAAACCACTTCAGCTGACCATGCAAAAACAGAACCAACCTAACAGCATGGAAGATGATCAGGTCAATGACATGCCTTTCACAGACACTCTTCAACCTGTTGAGCTGCAAGCAGGCTGCACAGTCTGCCCCAGGACATATGCTTTCTTGAACCATCATCCATACACTGGGATGGGCTTTTTGTAATACAGGAGTCTTTGAATCATACTCCTCTTGGAAGTAACTATTCCCTATACTCCTATAAATAATCCCAATAAAGCTCATGGATTCACAAAGTTAGACTTTCAAAGTATCCTTACTTTGGTGTATTGTCAATTCCCTATCTGGGGTAAAAAGATATTTGTTCTTGTTTTCTAAGAAATAGAGTCACACAATCTGTGTGACTATTTGTTTTAAAATAATTTGCTAATAGTGTTAGCAATAGTGAAAAGGGAATTGGAGCAGTATTTTTAGAATTTGTAATTAATAAGTTTGCTTTGTAATGAAAGTGAAAGGCAAATACTATGGTAAACCTCTCATTAGTAAAACTTAAGCAGAAAGCAATGAGCCAGAGTACATAATGATAGTAGCAGTGTTTGGATTGGACAAGGTCTGTAATTCTGTGGCTTCACATTAGTGTTTAATTTTAGAGAAATTAAATTATTTTTTTTTAATTTTATCTTTATCATTTTTATTTTATGAGGTATAAGTGTATTGCCTGAATGTGTGTAAGTGCACCCATGTCATTCAGTGCCAACAAAGATCAGAAGAAGGTGTCAGATTCCTTAGGAACTGGAGTTATAGCCAGTTATTAGCCACCATATGGGTGCTGGGAATTGAACCTGGGTCCTTTCTAAGAGCAGGCACTGTTCTTAAGCACTGAGTCATCTCTTTAGCCCCAGAAATTAAATTATTAATGCAGTGTTTAATTAGGAGTATGACTATAGTCAATTTGCTCTAAAAATATTATTTTGAAGATATGCACTTCAGAATACTTGGTGTGTATATAGTATTTGAAGTTGTAGAAATTGGTAAATTCATATACGTTTAAAAAGTGTGAGAATAGGGCTGGGCATGGTGGCACATGCCTGTAGCCCAAGCACTTGTGAGGCAGAGGCAGTCAGATCTCTGTAAGTTCAAGGCCAGCATGGTTTATGTAGTGAGTTCTAGGCCAGCTGGGATGTGTCCAAAATTGCCTGTTTCCCCAAGGGGAAGGCCTGCTGCAGAGAACTGACTGCTGAGGGGCTTCTGGGAGCCATCTTGTGACAGAAGCCATGAGCCACCACAAACACAGGCAGTGGGGGTGGAAAAAAAAATGGCCCAGGTGTCTCACCCACATGGACAGGAGAGGGGAAATTACCAACCTGGGATGAGAGAGACTGTAGGCCCTAGAGGCATGGGCAAAAGTTAATAGAGACTGTGAGCGGGTGCAGAAGCGATCTGGTATGGTGGGCTGAGCCACACAGTTGGGTTCTGGGTGTGTATTTCTATGTAAATCCCCCCATTTACACCCTCCTTATCAAAGGGCATAAATGATAATAAATTCACATCAAAATATGGCATATGGTTTCTCTGATCATACAAGAGACTCCCGAGAGAACTCTACCGACAAAATTGGTGCAGCAGGAAGGATGGCATTAAAATGACAAACCATCAAAGTTTGGAAAAAGCTAGAGAGCTAATGGCAGCCTTGATGTGGTTTTTAAAATGGATTAGGAAATCTGTAACTAAAAAGAAGCCAGCCACACAGAAGCATGGGCCAAAGCTATTTTGTAAATGTGGGGGTATGCTGCTGGTATATGAAGATTTGTTAAAGGTTATCAGAGGCTAGAAAACCTGTTAGCAGCTATGAACCCAAACAGAGTGCCCAGAGAGGGGGCATAGATGTGCCCCAAGCAGGGGAAGCTGAAAAGGCTAGGGAAGTCCTGGCAGATCCAGTTGCTGAGCTTGAGAGAGAGAGAGAAAAAAAAAAAAAGCAGGACATTTTAACTTCTCTAAGGTCCAAAGATTCCAAGGAAAAGACAAATAATAGTAAAAAAGAAAATGACCTAAAAATAAAAGTAGGTAAGGCCACCCCTCAGATTCAACGATTGATACAAAAGGGAAAAAAAAAAGCTAACAGTGCTGTAGCTAGGAAATACTCCATGCTGGAACTGTTAAATCTAGGAAAAACTTACAAGCTAACTAACAGAGAACGCCTAGCCATGTAGCTTGTGTGAGTATGGCACATGGGAGCAAATGACGTCAGTCTAAGCCCTTCAGAAGCTTAACATCTGAGTTATAAAACCACCCACCTGTCCTTGAAATATAGGCTATTCAATGTAGGCCATTGTAGGAGGGAGCAGTCCTTAATGGGGTGGCTGGTTGAAGGCATTAAAGATACATGATCATCATCAAGGGAGACTGACATGATTAGCGGAGGCTCGAGGACTATAAAGGAGGGGCAGACATTACTGAGGTATGAGAAAAGCAATATATAATATCCAGTTCACTGGGCCAGATAAGACTGTGTCCACCAGAGATATGAAAGAAATCTTAAATCCACTGGGACCTCGAGAATGGTATGGGGCTTTAATGGTTTTACTAAGCCCTTTAATGGGACAGGATCTTTGGAAAGTGAGAGAGCTTTGGCAAATCTAAATGATTCTGACCAGCGTGGAAATCATGTCTGTAGAATAACAGAACACCCTATAAGAGATATAAAAAAAGACCAGACAGAAGAAATGGTCCACTTTGGTTACTTGAAGATAAATGTGGCAAGACTTATGTCAAGCCAAATTCCCAGAAAAA
>NW_008337804.1:1713576-1717553 GCF_000622305.1 Nannospalax galili | reverse complement strand
AAGAACAGTTTATGAAAGGCATTCAAAGAATAAAAACTGTCTCAGGTGGGTGGTTCAGAATCCCCAAAGATTAAATAAGATGCATTTCTCTTCTGATACAGGCTATACTAGGGGTGAAAGCAGTTTTTTCCCACCAAGTTCTCCCCCACAATCCAGTTGTGGTCAAAGGAGAAATGACAGAAACGGCTACAGTCAGGAGGCAGACTCAGGGCCTGCCTGACTCAGGGAACCAACAAGTGCAGCTGGGACAAAAGAAACCCCCTGCCTCCTTAGCCCAGTTCAGGGTCAGGCAACTCGAGCCAACACCTGTAAGTGTAACAAAAATAAAAAAGTACAAAGAGACTCCATGTAAAATCCCCAAGTGTGAAATGACTCCAAAGGGATAGCTAAAAATGGTAAATAGCTAACCAAATTTATGCCTCCTACCCATGCTATGGTACATAACAAGGATATATGGAGAAAAAGTTAATACAAATGGACAAAACCTTCCCATGCTATGTGAGACCTTGTCTATGATTGATTTAATATAAATGTTAACCTTCCTTCTAGTGTTTTACAGATGTAAAACCCATTTGAAAGATACCTGAAGAAGCAAAGGTCAGCTATACCTGTAAAATTCTTTGGAGTTTTATGGTTGGGTAAGATGAAGACAGAGGCTCCCAAACTATACAACTGTTAAGAAAATCTACAGTTCCAGGGTTGGGTTGCCCCTCTACGAGCTGTTGGTCAGAGGGAGATCTTAGATGTCCACTAATTCACCAGGGTATTGCCACTAATGTCGGTTATACACTAGAAAGGTTGGCAATGCCATGTTGCTGAAGTAACATGCTGTTACTGCATGTTGCAAGCATTGGAAAGAAAAGGAGATAGAACTAAGGCTAAGTCAAAAAACTCCGTGCCACTGGATGGATGATGTTCATATTGCCAGAAGGCGCTATGTAGGTACTTGGGAAAGAAAGGATCCCCTATGGTTCTACTCAACAAGGGACCCCACATAGTGTACACTATGGACATGCTAATCAATGCCTGCAAGTGCAATAATGGCTCGACCAACATACATACAACTAACACATTTCTAATTGGATAAGGCCCCCTCTTAGGGTGAAACATATATCTGGTGCTATAGACCAGGCCATTGCCTTGTGTTGAGAAAGGCTACAGATCCTAGTGAGGAAACAATCACTATTTAATGAATATAGTACACCTACTGGGATATCTTGTAGGCATTTGTGTTTACATTCATATTTGTTTAAATGTGTCTACTTCCTTCAGTTTGTCTTTATAGTAGAAGAAACACCATTGAGATAGAATAATGATCACGGCCTAAAGACGACTAATGGGGAGGCCCAAAAAGTCACTATCTTGCCATGATACAAGAGAAATCACCCTACATCTGTAACCCCCTCCAAGGCTCAGGGACCTTAGAAGAAGATTGGTGGGAAGATTGCAAGAGTGGAGGTGGGGCAGGGCCTGATGAGGAGAATTGACTACAGAGGAGCTTCTGGGAGTCACCTTATGTCTGAAGCTGTGAACCGCAGCGGGGATGGCAAAAAAAAGATGGCCCCAGCATCTCACCAGCATGGAAGTGAGAAGGGGCATTTACTGACCTGGAGTGGAACTGCTGGTGCAAGATGCATGGGCCAAAGTTAATGGAGACTGTGGGCAGGTGCGGAAGTGATCTGGAACTGCGGGCCGAGCCATGCAGAGCTGGGTTCTTGGTGTGTGTTTCTATGTAAGTACCCCGTTTACCCCCTCTCTACCCAAGAGCATAAACCATAATAAATTCACATAAAAATATGTTATCTGGTTTGTCTGACCACGAAGAGACCCCAAGAGAACTCTGGTGACATGGGACTATAGGGAGACCCTGTTTCAAAAAGACCAAAATAAATAAATAAATAAATAATAAATAAATAAATAAATAAATAAATAAATAAAACAGTGTGAGATCAAGAAAGCAAATTTGACTTTCTCAATAACCTCCAACAGATGACAGTAAATACATAAAAATAATACGTAATAAGTACAAAAATGTTTTTCCTAGATAAAAGTGATGTAAATGAATAAAGTGTCAGGTGATTCAAAAGAGTAATTTTGATTACGGACATAGGCCTCCACTGCTCCACTGTGTTAACCCCTAATGAAATGTCAAGGATAATTGCAGTTTCAAAAGCTTAAACTGAGTTTAGGACTATAGAGATACTGATCTATCTTATTTCCTATGGTTCTGAGAATTGATGAATAAATTCTGTGAGATCAAAGATATTTTATAGAAGACAATTTTGAAGCAATAATAGTTCTTTAAGTACTAGTCTAAGAAGTAACTGATTAATTATTATAGTGCTGAACATTAATTATATATCATACAACAATGATTTATATAAGATTTGAGGTGGGAGCAATGGTTCAGACACTTGCCCTCGTGCATGAGGTACTTGCCCTCGTGCATGAGGACTTGAGTTCAGATCCCCAACACCTATGTTAAAACCTGGTTCTGGGGCCAATGAGATGACTCAGTGAGTGAGGTTCAGTCTGTCACTATGCATGAAGACATAAATTTGCTGTCCTGGACCAACATGTTGATTCAAAGAAGTGACTTCTGCCAATTGTCCTCTGAATCCATACATGTTTTATGACATATGTACACACAACATAACATACACATACATACACACACATACGTGTACACACAAGGTAGTGAAAATGTAATAAAAGCATGGGATGATCATATATGCCTGTAATCCCAAAACTGGGAAGAAGACACAAGAAAGTTCCTAAGGAACACTGGTCCACCAGTTTTTCTGAATTGTCAAACTCCATGTTTAGTGAGAGGCCCTGTCCCCAAAAATAAATGGCTCATAATTAAGGAAGACACCCTATGTTGTCCTCTGGATTCCACATACACATGCATATGTATGCAACCCCACTCTCATGCAACCACACAAACACATACAATTGTATATGAAACACACAGACAAATATATATTACTATTACAAATAAGAAACTCTAATGCTATTTTTTACACAGTACATTCTATACCTCAGTAAGCAGCTCTATGTCTGTCTTATGTGACAATTTGAAATAAAAACATCATATATAGATATATGTTACATGACATATGTCATATGTCACAGCTGTTTTAGGAAAAGAAGATCTCCCCACACTTAGCCAACTCATTATATCAATCACCCCAGGCTCTATGTCTGATGTGAGCACCTTAACCAACTCCTTATATTGATCACTCTGGCCTCTATACATCACAACATAGTTCCCACTTGTCCATGTTTAGCATTATACCTTGTGTTGATGACATTTTCAAGAAATTATTCTCACATCAATAAACTTTTGTCCTCTCTTTGCTCCAAGAATTAAATCGTGCTAGATTTTATTTTTAAGTCTCTAAAATGCACTGTTCACTTATGTTATATACTAATAAAACACATGGATAATGAGTTTACTCAGTAACGTATGCTGAAGTAACTGCTATTTTGTTTTTATAATCTTTGTACCTCTCTTATAGGTTCCCTTTTGGACTTCTTTCCTTGGGTAGTTGATTGGTTTATATGTATGTATTAGCTCCATTACCAGATTGTTTTGAGAGGTCTTTTTCTTATTATAAATAAAAATTCTAAGAAAGCAGGCAAGGATTTGTTATAGAATTTTCATAAAATATATCATTGTACTTACTTTGTTCTTATTTGTCCTTCCTTATGCTAAATTATATTCTCCTACAAAATGATGTGCATGCGTGCACACACACACACACACACACGTTTAGATTGCATAGCTGTGAGAAAAATGAAGTATTTGTATATCTGAGTTTGATTTATTTTGTTTAACATAATCATGTACAGTTGTATCCATATCCCTGCAAATGTCATGATTCAATCTTTCTTTATGATCAAATAAAATTACATTTTATATGTAGGCACACATTTTCTCTGCCACATTACTAATGGCTAAGAATGTTGATGAA
>NW_008337804.1:1674540-1712811 GCF_000622305.1 Nannospalax galili | reverse complement strand
TATTTTTCTTTTAAGAGCTATTTATTCAATTCACAAGACCAGTTATTGATTTGAAGATATATTTTTTGGTATTTAATTATTTTCAGCTCTTTACATATTCTAGATATTTCACTGTGATGACAATAGGGACAGCTAATAGTCCCCTGAGGTATAGCCATGCTTGTCCGAATAGGAGTTACTAGGTGCCCTTTATTTTCAATAAAGAACAAGTAACATGATTACTTTAACTCATGCAAAACACTTTTAATCTTTGTTTTTTGTTTGTAACAGGATTTCCCCGTTGGATTTTAGATTAGTATAAAACTACTATGACCAGGGTAGCCTCAAATCACAGCAATCCTGATGCTTCAGACCCCAAAGTGCTGGGATTACAGGTGTGAAACACTTGGCTCATAGACAACTTTATGTGTATAGGGTAAATGTGTGTGTACATGCTGATGTGTATGTTTAAAAAAAAATCATGGGTGCACTCGCATGTGCATAAGCAAGTATACAGAGAGCTCAGGTCAGTATTGGATATCTTTCTCAGTCACTTTCCACCTTATTTTGTGAGAAGGGTCTTTTAATGTTTCTAGAGCTCACCAACTCATTTAGACTTCCTGATCAGAAAGCTTCTCTCTACTTAAGACTGGAGTTAGAGCCAGGATCTGAAGTCAGGTCCTCATATTTACAAGGCAAGCACTTAACAACTGAACAACCTCCCCAGCAACTCATGTGTAATTTTAAAGCTTATAGTTATTTACATTTATTTTGTCATTTTTAAGGAATATCAAAACTACATATAAAGAAATTGTAATAACTTTATAATCTGTGAGCTCTGAAATTTAGATTCTGAACTTTCATCTTTCATCATGTAGTAGTCAAGTTTCAAAGTATTTTTATATTTTATTCATTTTTGTTTTATATATATGAGTGTTTTATCTGTATTTACATAAGTGAACCATGTGCATGTAGTGGTTATATATGCCAGATGAAGGTGTCATATCCCTTGTAATTGTAGTTATGGACAGTTCTTACTGCTCTTTGGATGCTGGGACTGACTCCCTATTCTCTGCATGATTAGCCAGCAACCTTAACTGCTGAACCATCTCTCCAGTCCGTAGCCAAATTATTTGAACTCAACAATTTCCTTTAGGTTCTTAGTAAACCCAGTTTGTAATACTATGGTGCATAAAAATTCTCTTTCTAAATCTTACCATAAGGTATAGATTCAGTTGATATAGCAATTTTTAAACTACCATAGCAAATTTTACTTGTTATCCATTGAGCTTTGGTATAATATTATTTTTAATATCCAATTTGCAGCATAAATACCTTTGGTGTTTGCTATCCTGCCCTAAAGCTAATGTCAGTTAGCTCAGTTACTGTAACATCCCACTTATGCAATTTTATACCCTCAAACTTTGACTATGTTAAGCTGAAACATAACTTTTAATGTGTTAACCTCAAAATTTCAGTGCAGAGCCATATATGTCATTTTGCATGCCACATATCCATTGTTCTTATAATTAATTAGACAAAGTAAATCACAAGACTAAAGTTAATGTCTAAGAGGAGGAAGAAATTTGTAGAAAAGGAATCCACGAAGGTCATGCAATTTTTAACGGGGAGATAAAATTATCTTTGAGGGACAGCAAGCAATAACTGGGAACAATAACATTTTGTATATAGTAGATAGCCATTTACTGTTTTATGACTTGGTATATTTGGGACTTATGTAGCAAGTTGTTCCAGAAGAACATGGCATCACTATTTTAATGAAAGAATGTATTCTTTCTGCCAAACAATATATGACTTCTTTATCCTCCCTTCCCGTCATCTTCAACATGCTTCTTTCCCCATCCTTTCTTTTTTGGTCTTCTTTCCTCCGTGTAAAATGTTTGTCAATACCCTGTATCAATACATAGAAAATGATTCCTTCATTTATGAAGCTGCAAGATCATGATACAGATTTCCAGATAAGTAAATTATTTGAAACAACACTTCAGAGAGTAATATTCATGAGAGCATTGCCTTAAATAGACTACCGTTATTTAATTAATATATTTAGTAAATGGAATTTCAACTTCAGGAGTTTTCAACTATTTTGTAGTTTTTATTAATTCATTTTCTACACTGTATTTTGATTATATTCAGCCTCTCCTATTCCTCCCTTTAACTCCTCTTAGATCTCCTCCACTTCCCTACACAGCTGTGTCATTTTTATTTTTTCAAGTTTTGTGCTAACCCATTGACTCCAGTTTCTCTTATCTCTATATTTCCAGGTGTGAGGCCACCACTGGAGCTTAGTAAACTTAAAAGGAGCCATAACCTTAAAGAAAACTGGCTCTCCCATATCCTGAAGCCATCAAATTGCCCATAGTGCCTCAGTTAGGGGTGCAGTCCCTGAACCCCTATCAACTCCATGCCTGGTCCTGTGCAGCTCTTGCACCCAGGGTCCTTACAAACTTCATGACCTTTTCCTATCATTATTGCTGTTATATATACTAACATATCTGTAATGTGTTTTGTTCAATTTCACTCACATTTCCTCCTCCTAATTCTCCCCGTTCTAGTTTGTTTTATGTTGCTGTGGTAAACCACATGACCAAATATAACTCGGGTTGGAAAGGGTATATTTCGTCTTGCAGCTCCCAATCATAGGTCTTCACTCAGAGAAGCCAGGGCAGGAACTGAAGCAAGACAGGAACCTGGAGACAGGTACTGAGTAGAGAACATGGAGGAAAACTGTTTACTGAATTACTCCTCTGGGTTGCTTGGCTATCTTTCTTACACAGACCATCTGCCCAGGGATAGACCCACTCACAATGGCTGGACCTAATCACAAAAATCAGCAGCCAAGAAAACACACCACAGCCATGTCCACTGGCCAATGTGATAGAGGAAATTTCTCAATTTATATTATCTCCTCCCAGGTATACCAAGCTTTGTTATCAAGTTGACAAACCTAATTCTGTCCCTCCCCATCCACCTACCAGTTTTTCCTCTCAAGGATGTAGAGTCATCTATTGAGGCATGGGTAGCCTCTCAGGGGCCTCATCCCTGAAGACATTTGACTCTTCTTCCAGCTGCCAGTAGCTCCTCATCTAGGAGTGGAGCTTCATGAGTCATTCCTCTATCCATGCTGAGATTTTTCAGGCTTGATCTTGTGCAGGTCTTGGGCCCTGTGAGTACATGAGTGAACTGCCCCATCATATTCATAAAACACCATTTCAGTCATAAACTACCACTAAGCTCTGACAATCTTTAATCTTATCCTTCTGCAATGATCCCTAAGCCTTGGGAGGAGGAGGAGGTGTGAATATAGATGCCCCATTTACAGCCGAGCACTCCAGTTTCTTATTCTGCCCTTTGACCAGTTGTAGGTCTGTATTAACTGCCATCTAATGCAAAAAGAAACTTCTCTGGTGAGTGCTGAGAGATGTACAAATCTAGTGTGTGGTTTGATAATTTGTCCATTTGTCACAACCATAATATTGGGCTCTCCACAGTGCTCTATGAGCTACCCAGCCTCAAGTTCTTGGCTATTTAATGCCAGACATAAATTCTGTCTTGTGGAATAGGCCTTACATTCAATTGGAAAGTGGTTGGTTACTTATCTTCTTATTTGTTTTTATTGAATTTTTGTGTATTTCATACAGAACATCTCAAACAATCTTAACCATCATTATAGCCCCATCCTCACTTGTACCCTCCCATAGCCCACCACTAGAGCCCATAAACTCTGTCATCCCTGTTCAGGTAAATGGATGAAACTAGAATCTATTATACTAAATGAAGTAACAGACTCAGAAAAACAAACGATGTATGTTCTCCCTCATATGTGGATCCTAGCACCAAATCCTTATAGGTGAATATATATCCAGATGTAACTGAAGGGTTGGTTCCTCATGAAACTTGTGAGCATATATTATTATACCAGTTGTTGGAGTTCATAGAGCTCATAGTTGAGAACACTGATACCAGGATAGTAAAATTATTATTTTAATTAAATTCATCTCTAAATAACCCTTCAATATTTTCAACAGTTGCTTTATCATCTGGATGCTGGTATTACTGATTCACTTTTTAATTTTATTTTACGTGTATGAGTGTTTTGCCCACATGCAAGTGCACCTGTGTTGTGTAATGCCCACAGAGTTCAGAAGGTAAAGGATCCCTCAGAACTAGAGTTACAGATGGCTATTAGCCACTATGTCCAAGTTGAAAATTGAAACCAGGACCTCTGCAAGAGCAGCCAGTCCTCTTAGTCACTGAACCATCTCTCCATCCCAGTATTCACTGATTCTTGCTGAATAACTTTTTCACTGAAAGAGAATATTGCTTTCCAAATCCTTGTTTTTAAAGTAAGCTAGCAATGGCATCAGAATGACACACATGTCAGCTTACATAGCAACATTCCTCTCAAAACATGTTACAAAGAACCCAGGAGATAAGGTATTTCAATAATCCAAACAAAAATTTCATTCAATTTACTGAACACAAAGATACTAGGGAAATTTTTGTATGATTCATTTTTAACTATTATAGAAACTGTGGTACATAAAAGGAGAATGATGCATAAGTAACAAGTGCCTTCTTGTATACCTTACAGGTGTAGCAGTACCACAAGTGTAGCTGTACAACAGTGACTAGATTAGTACCTCTGTATTATACTTGTCATTTTGAACGAGTTTCAAATTTTGGTTAGAAGCTGAAAAAAATGTTTCATTTGAGAGGTTGCAGTGGAAATATTAGAAAATCAAGCATTTTCTTTTCCTACTTCAGACCAATAAAAGCTAAATCACTGTCATATGTTTGTAAACTGTTCTCATGCCAAGTGTCCAGTGTTAATTCCTATAATTTACCTTGAATTGCTACTCTTCTCAAAAATCATTCTGATGAGAAATTAGCAGATGTTTAATCATTAAATATTTCAAGGCAGTTTCCAGTTGCAGATTCTTCAATGTAATACCAAAATATTTCTAATAATTCAATTTATAAAAGTAGTTTATTTGAAGATTCAGTTTATTGAGTTCTAAATTTGTCTATATATTCATAGGATAAAATCAACAGCTGGGCCTCTTTTTCTTATTGTAGATGCCATGTTAAAGAGATGTGTGCTGCCTGCAGGGGATCCTGTGCTTTGTGAGCAATCTAAGCTTACTAATTGGTCAAAAACAAATCTACTCTGTGTATAAATTTTCTTAAACTGTGAAAGATCCTTTACACAGTCAAAATTTGATGGAATTTAAAAATTCCAACCTTAGCAAATGTCCATTAGTTAGGCATATTTAGACTTTCAGAGAGTGAAAATGATCTTTAGAAAACGAAAGAGCAAAACTTCTAATGCCTGAAGGCATTTTAGCTTTCATGACAGGATCACAGAATGCATAGTGTGACACCAAAGCATTCATTTCTAATTCTAGATTTGAATTAATTATACTTCAAAAAAACCATAATATTCATATTTTATCAATTTCTTGTATGACACATGAAGTCACAAGTCTGTGGTTGACAGGGTTTGTGAGAATTGAGGTGATAATCCAGTAGAAATTGGAAGAAACAAGAAGTCATAAAAATGTATATATATATCTAGAATTTTATTTACTGACACATTTCCTTTTCAATAAATAAGCATCTATTACGTCCTCTAATTTTGAGCATTTAATTACAGGTTATGTGGAAAAATTTTAAATATTTAATACATTTTAAAATATGAAAATCTGCAAATATATTGTTACATAATGATTTTTTTCTTCTGGTAATTTACATTTTGTTACTAAATATAATGGCACTGACAGCAATAAGAAAATAAAATACATTAGACTGCCCATTGTATCTTCTCCTTCTTTCCTTAGTCTTTTCATTTCCTTTTTAATTTAGCAAATGCTACTCCACTCTGCATCTCTTCTCAACAGAGAATAATTTAGAAACATTGGTGACAGTATGTCAATTTGGAAATTGTGAGTCTCTGAGATAGAATGGACATCAGCCTCCAAAGTGAATTTGGAGACAGGCCAAAATTCATCTTTCTACCAAAAGAGTTCAGCATTTTCTCCTAAACGTTTGAAAATCCTCTTAAATTTAGGCTATAAACATGATCATGAAGATGTTTTAAACTGTGGTTTTCTGAAGATATATACTTGGAGAAAATCAATGCCACTTTATGAATGCCCCTCCAAACCCTAATCAATTGTCATCCCAGGAAATGGTGTACTAAGGTACTTTCTCACCCCAGATTTGCCAGGAGAACTCTCCTTCGGTCTCTGGAGAGTTGGATTCTGTGTCTTACAGTTCTGGGATTGCATGAGAGTATTTTGTTGTCTAAACACATCAGTTCCTACCTCCTTGTGTTTGGCAAAAGAGAGGATGAGAAAACAAAAGGTAAAAATAGGCTTGGCCTCAGGGAAATTTGTTGGTGACTTGATAAAAACTTACAGTTCCTTGTAATAACTGTACACAATATTTGAGGTACAAAATTTATATTGGTCAGGGAGTTCTATATGGCTGTTTATGGCATGGTTATTTTAAAATAAATCTTGCCTAATAGTATATTTTAAGTTACAATGGCAGGACGATAATGCACATTCTGTGTGGCGTAAACCTAAAGAAAATCAGTCACTGAGAGTACAAGCCTAATGATGAAGCATGATTTCAGAGAGCCCAGTAGTATCTGCAGTGACACCCAAAAGAAAGAACCATGAGTAAATAAGAATGTACCTGGTAACATTTACTTTTCTACTGTTCAGCAACAGCTTTTTTAAGTTATTTTATTTTTTTGTAAATTTTTTATTGAATTTCTTTGTGGTTTATACAGAACATCTTAATCATCTTTATATCTGCTTCCCTACTTCCAACCTCCCAAGTACCCATCTCAACTAAAATTCATGCATTCTGTCATTTGTGTTAAGGCCTTTTGTGTTGTTAGTGTCCCCTGATGTCCCTCAGTGCAAGTTTGTCCACTGAGGTCTAGTCAGCCTATCTAGAGTTCCTCCCTTTAAGATCAGCTCTTCTTCGCTCCACAGTTATCAGCTGCCAATATTTCTTCTAGTAAAATTGGGGCCTGCTGCCAATTTCCACAGTCCTCTGCTGGGTTTTGGTCTGCTTGAGATTGCATGGGTCTTGGGCGTGCTGACATCATTGCTGTAGGTTCATATGAGCAAGGTCCCAAGAGCCTATAGGGCCCTATTTCCATATGGTCATGCGCTTCTTCCCTGGCTCTTACAATCTTTCTACCACCTTTCCACAGTGGTCCCTTAGCCCTGGGTAGGTGGAGTTTGCAAATAGTTCTTGATCCAATGCTGGATTTTTGTTATAGCTAGACAAAAACTCAACAAATTCGTACAACTGGAGAAGGATATAAAACAACTCGAGTAGTGGAGGAAGGACATAAACTAGAAAGAAAGAAGAATGATGGTCTTATTTACATGTGAGGGAAGCTCCAGCTTCTGAGAGTAAAATTAACAAAAGGGTTCTGTTAACTTCATGGAGCAGTGAAGTATCATTAACACACCACATATATATTTTCATTCCTTAAAGGTTGTGATTTCAAATTTGATACTAAGTCACTGGTGTGGTGGAATTTTAATCCAGTGTCACTGAAGTAGCAAAAAAGCAAATAGGTTTCTATGGTATTCTTTATTCAGTTTGGATAGTCTATACCTTATCACATGCACCAATTTGGGTAATGATGCCTTTCTATTTAAAATATTATATGTGGGGCTTGGAGAGATGACTCAGTGGATAACAGAACTGGTTACTCTTGCAGAGGACACAAGTTCAGTTCCTAGGACCCATATGGTAGCTAGCAACTGCCATAACTCCAGTTCCAGGGGATCTGACACTTTCTTCTTGGCCTCTGTGGGCAATGAATGCCACATGTGTACCTACACAACAAAAATCGAGGCTAAGCACTCATATACATAAAATAAAATCAAATAAACTGAAATGTTATATTAGGGACTGGAGAGATGACTCAGCAGTTAAGTGGCTGCTCTTGCAGAGGACTCAGATTCTGTTTCCAGCACCAGCATGGTACCAAACAACCATCCATAACTCCAACTCACTCTTCTGGCCTGTGGGGCCATTGCATGCAAGTGGTACATTTATATATATGTAAGCAAAATACATTTTATTTATCTACACTTCAAACCTGGAGATGTGATATAATGAATCTCTGTAAATCCCATGGTCCATTGTATCATATACTCAGATAAACAAAATTAATCATTGAATCCGCAAGACGGATTTAGGGGAAATGTGGCTGCTTTCAACCTTTTGGAAAATTCCAAAAGGTGGGAGCATCATATTCTGAATCTAATTTCATTTTCCAGACAACATTCATGTGGTCTACAGAATGATTGTTAGATGCTCTTCTGGAAAGGGTAATGCTAAAAGATGCATGATTGTATAATAAAGTGATTTCTAAAGAGTTGCAAGAGAGCCAGAATTAGGGAAAACCTCAAATTTACTTCTGTCACTGACATAAAATGCAGCTTTAGCTTAGGTATCAATGATGCTGAAGAAATTAAAGCCCAAGACTGAAAGTATCATTATGTTTCTAAAATGTCATCCATGGAGTTAGGGAAATGGCACAGAAATTAAGAGTTCCTTCAGGTCTTGTGGAGGATCCAAGTTTGGTTCCCATCACCCATACTGGGAAGCTCACAACCACCTGTAACTCTTGCTGCAGAGGATCTGACACCCTCTTCTGAATTCCGTGGAACCCTGCATTCATGCTCACATGTTTTCCCATACTGGCATACACGTAATTAAAAATAAAATATTTAAAAATAGCATGTTTCAGGAGAGTTATCATTTACATAACATACTACATAATGATTACAGTACTGCAGTAGAGCTCAGGTACATTTTGAAACAATCTAGTTTTCTTCTTTCTCTTTTTGTTATTTAACACTGTAGAGAATACATCAAACACAGAGCCTTACACATTGTTTGTTAATTTTTAAAAAAAATCACTAGACATGAGGAAGGAAATAAAATTGAAAGTTTAGTGGTTTTTTTTTTTTTTGGAATCGAAGTTGTTTCTAGAAAAAAGGGAGACAATATTCAGACCTTCTCCTTTTTATAGTGAAAATATTATTGATTCCCTAATACTCTTTTGTAAAATTACACTTTTCATTATTTGAAAATTTACTATCCATTTAACCTTTCATCCTTCCATCTTAAAATGCTTTGTGTTCATACCCACTGAGTCCACTTAGCTCTGCCTGTATGGGTATGTGTGTGAGACCATCCAGGGAACTATGGGTATCTTCTCTGGGATCCTATTCTTGAAGAAAACTGACTCTTCTCCCCAGGAGCCGTGAATTGCAAGTGGCTGCTTGCTTATGGTTGGGCCATTGTTTTTTCTTGATTCTTTGCTTTTTGAGTTGTGTATTCTGGATTTTAATCCTCTATCAGATGTATAGCTAATGAAGATTTTCTCCCATTCTGTGGGAGTCCTATTCAGTAGATTAGTTGTTTCCTTTGCTGTACATAAGTTTTTTAGTTTAATGATGTATCATTTGTCAATTGTTGACCTTAATTCCTGAGTGACTGAAGTCCTATTTAGAAAATCCTTTCCTATAACTGTATTTTGAAGGCTACAGCCTTTGATTTCTTCTAAACGTATCAGCATTCGGGTTTCACATTGAGGTCTCTGATCCATTTTTGAGTTGACTTTTGTGCAGGATGACAGACATGAGTCTCATTTCATTCTCCATCATTCATGAACTATTATTGACTCATATTACATGGATGTTATGAAATCATGCATAGTGTTTAGAGATACGATTTCAGTGAAAGTACATTTTTTGCTTAAGAATTATTATTCCCTCTGTGTGTATGCATGTGTCTTCTGTGTTTGTGTTGTATGTTGGTATATATGCTGGTGTGGGTATGTGCAGATGCGTTAGTAGGTGCATGTATTTGTGTGTACACATACGTATAGTGGACAGAGGTTGATGCTGAGTTCCTTCCTCAGTTGTTCTGCACCTTCTTTTTGTTACGTTGCTGGACCTGGAACACACTGAAATCACAAGATTGACTGCCAGATGATCCTCAGCAATCCTATATCCATCTGCCCACCCCATGCCAATATTGCATGAGCATTCTGCTTTTCCCAGCTTTTTACATGGGTACTTGGTATATGAATTTAGGTCTGTATGCTTCCACAGCAAGCACTTTCTTGACTGAGCCAACTCTTCAATCACAAGGACCATCCTTATTATGTATATTAGGTCTACTACTAATGTAGGGGCTATTTCCTTTCATAAACCATCACTTCTGTTACAGGTAATTGTAACTTTATAACTTCAGTCTGTTATGTGTGCTTAATTATGATTACCGCTATTTTTAAAAATATCATTCTTCAGATCTTTGTTAGTCTCTTAGAAATGGACTGACAGGTTAATTAATGAGGGATAAAAATATAAGCAGTTGATTGGGAAACATTGTATTGCTCAGAGGCCTCTAGAGGAGCTGAACTGATTGAACTAATGTAAATTAAAGAGAGGACTTATTAGATTGGCATGCATAATGGAGGATGGGTATTCCAATAGTGGCCATTTGCATGCTGAAGAGGCTGAGATCCTGATAGCTGCTCAGTCTACTAGACTGGATGTTTAGCAGTCTCAATCTGGTACTCAAGCCCCAGGAAACTCCTGGAGAGCCACTAGTCGACCATTCACATTGGAAGATCAAAGATTCTGGCTTCTGATGACATGGCCTGAAGATGGACGGCAGCAGCAGAAGCAGTGACTGAAAGAGCAACAATGTAAACAGATTCTTGAACAGGACAGATGATATCTCCAGGAAGACAGGAAAACCTTCCTTTGAGTTGTTGACCATGGTAGTCCAAGAGACTCCCAAAATTACAGAGGCTATTGCCACAGTCCTTCATTGCCTCCCAGAACTTGATGGTAAGACCCTATTGCTGAAGACAGGACATACTTTGGACACAGAATTTGGAGCAATGGAGATGGAACTGACCTGGAAGAAACCTTCCCTGAAGGCTAGCTTTCAAAGTTTGGAGAGCGTTAAAAAAGCTGGTAAGGGAGAGCATCAATCAATGGTCCAACCCCAGCTTCATGGCCTAAAAACCATATCAATGACCAGTACAGCAAACAACATTGGTGCAGTAGTGCCACTTATATCTTGGGGGTAATCAAAAGCTAACTAGTTGGACTTAAAGCCCACTGAGTGGGCGAAAACTCAGGTCTGGTCTATAATTCTAACCAAATACACATAACTTGAGAGGTCATGGATCTTAGAGAAAACCTAAGGCTCTCATATCCATAGACAAATATAATTTCTTACCAAGTACAAAATATGGATCCTTAATTTACAGAGAAGTATCCCAGTCACCATTCATCAGAGAATAAGACTTTACAGAGTTTGGGTCCTTGGACAGGACTCCTATATTGAGGTCCACCCACCTAGGGCTTAGGGACCATTGTGGAAGAGGGGGCAGAAAGATGGTAAGAGCCAGGGAGGAGGTGCATGACCACATGGAAACGTGCCTGGGACCCTTCTGATACAAACCTACAGCCACGGTGTCAGCATGCACAGAACCCATGCAAACTTAGGCAGACAAAACCCAGCACAGAACTGTGGAAATGAACAGTAAGCCCCAGTCTTAACTTCAATCTTAGTTAAATAATTATTGCACTGATTACTGCTGGGTGAGGAAGAGCTGATCTTCTTGAAGGGAGACTCTAGATAGGCTGACTAAATATTGGTAGATGAACTTGCACTGAGGAACATCGCAGGACACTAACTTTACATTCTAGGCCTTAACACAAATGACAGAATGTATGAACTCCAGTTGGGGGTGGGGGCTTTGGGAGGGTGCCTAAGGGGTAGAGGGAAGGAGATATAAAGATGATTTTCATCATGAAATACACAAAATTTTAATAAAAATTAAAAAGAAATGTTTTCCCCTTGATCCCTGTATCTTTGCTGCCACCAGAAGATGCCTCCTGCCTTCTTCCCATATCAACTAACCTAATTAAGAAAATTCCGCAAAAGTAAACTCAGAGCCTTATCTCTCTCTCTTTTTTTTTTTTTTTTTTTTTTTTTTTGCAAATGGGTTCGATTTCACAACCGAGGCTAACCATCCAACATGTTATTATTGTGTATTTGTTTAGTGACTTTAAAAATCTTGGTATAAGATCCATAAATAAAAGATAAAATTGAGGTTTGTAGATATCTGAAATGTTTTTCTTGCATAGAACCTCTTAAATCTTAAATAGCCATGAGTTCAAAGACACTAAAGTATTCCAATAACACACAGGAATGTCAGTGATCTTATGATTGAATTTTCATATAGATCAGTTTGTTCATGAGATTGTCGTACTAATAAATCAATGTAGATTTTATGATATATAAAACCACCAAGTCAAGATATATTCTTTTGGTCTTTTTTATTTTGAAACAGGGGCTTCCTGTAGCCCCAGATGGCCTGGAACTCACTAGGTAGGGCAGGCTGGCCTTGAACTCACAGAGCTAGGCCTGCCTCTGCCTCCAGAGTGCTGGGATTAAAGGTATGCGCCAACTCTGCCTAGCTTTAAGAAATATTTTTTTTTGTCTTTTAGAGACAGGGTCTCTCTGTAGCCCCAGCTGTCCTGGAACTCACTGTGTAGACCAGGCTGGCCTTGAACTCATAGAGATCTGCATGCCTCTGCCTCCCAAGAGATTAAAGGTGTGCACCACCATGCCTGGCTTAAGAAATATATTTTAAAGCAGGTTGTCAGAGGATTTCACTAATTTAAATGAAGTTGTTCATGTCCTAAGAGAGGGTCAATAGTTATTTCCTACAGCATCAAGAGAAAGGATGTAAAAATTTATCAACCATTGGTATAGAGTATCAAATGCTTGACATTTATAAAAATAGTAAAATTAAGATTTATGCAAGCTAAGCAAGCTTAAGATAGAAGATATTTATATATATTCATCAGGCAGCAAATATTTACATCAACCTGTTGCTAAAATGAAGATATATTATGTCCTAATGGTAACCTGATTCAAAGTTTCAAATTTTCTAAAGTTTAAAGTGATATCCATCCACGTTGTGTAGCAATAACACAGTTTAAAGAGTTGAAATTACCGAATTGCTGAGACTATTTATTCTCATCTTGCCAAGGCTGTTTCAACATTTTAGTCATGAATTTTAATTTTGTAATGGTGTATTTTTATTTCCATAGCAGGAATAAAGTGAATGATTTATAAAGGAAAATGATTATCTTACAGTAGATGATTTTAAAAGGAAAAAAAATTATCTGAGTCATGATGCTGGAGATTGGAAACCTAATGTTCAAAAGTTGTGTCTGGGGACTGCAGTGAGGCTTCAGTGGGGAAGAATATTTGCTGCTTAAAAAGAATAGGAAATAGTTCGGCAATATGGGACTATGCTTGATCTGTGCTGTGCACAAACCCATCTTCTAATAAAGCATTTGTTATTCTGAGATCCCTACTCCCACATACTACACACATACACACACACACACACACACACACACACACACACACACACACCTCTCCAAACAATGCACCTAGCAACTTACTAGACTCCAGCATCTCTACCTGCAACATTGTTTGGAATTGAGTGCACAGCTACCAGAAAAATGGAATAAGTTTCTCCTCCTCTTAAGGCTCATCTTATTTAGAAAGAGTCTGCTTAATAGTGCTCTAATTATATTTGTGAATAGGATGTAGGACATCAATTCAGTCTGAACCCTTTTGGGGTACATGCAAAATAAACTAAATTGTACCTCTAAGTGAAATTTTGGGTAGAATCTATTATTGTATGATTGGGCATATCTATGGTTAAAAATAAGGTGCACTGTGAGAAGAGACATTCATAGTGAGCAAAGGCCAATATAATCCAAGCCTATCAATTGAAATAGGTAACAACCAAAATTATACCCTTAGTGACCAAACTCCTGCTTCCTTTAGATTCCATGAAAATAAACTACATAAAGGGCCTTTACATAATATCATATTCATGAGGCCCACTATTACTCTTCATAGTGTATTTTTTGCTTGAATAAAGTTATTTTGCTGTTTTGCAAAACTGTGTGAACCATTATTTCAGTTCCCTGAATAAGAGACCAAGAAACTTGAAACACCTTGACTAGCCCTTGATCACTGGTACCAGGAGTTTCTGAGTTTGGATATCAACTTCCATGTAAAAATCTCAGAGTGTCTGCACATGGCTATAACCTCAACCCTGTGGGGATCAGAGACAGAATAACCACTAGAACATGCTGTTCACCAGGTTCAGTGAGGGACCCTTTCTCAAAGGAGTAAGGCACAGAGATATAGCAGAACACCACATCCTCCATTTGTCTTTGAACCTGCCACCCACACATCACATGTGCATATGGACCACAAACGTGTACAGGACACAAACAGACACACATGCACACACACATCCTCCAAGAATTGTATCTGTGAGGACCTCATTTTGCTTCATTGATCTGTTGTTATTTACCTTTAAATTGCTATGATAAAACACCATGACCAAAATGACTTACTGAAGAAAAAGTTTATTTTGGCTTATGGTTCCAGAAGATTAGAATTCATCATGGAGGGCTGGAGAGATAGATGGCTCAGCAGTTAAGAGCACTGACTGCTCTTTCAGAGGACCCAAGTTCGATTCCTAGAACCCACATAGCTACTAACAACTGTCTGTAACTCCAGTTCCGGGATTCTGATGCCCTCTTCTGAGCTCCGCCGCATTCTGAGTTCTGCGGCATTGCACGGACAGGGGTGCACCTACTTACATGAAGGCAATGCACTCATACACATAAAATAAAAATAATAAATAAAATAGTTTTAAAGAATTCATCATGGTAGGGAGGCACAACAGTGGGAGCAGGAAACTGAGAGATCACGACTTTAATGGCAAAGATAAAGCCAAGGAAGCAAATTGGAAATGGAGGAGGCTATGAGAGATCAAGTCCTCCTCCACTGATAAACTTCCTCCATCAAAGCTACATGTCCTAAAGTTTAGATTAAAAACCCTCACTGAAAAGCGCCACTAGATGGGGACCAATTGTTTAAGTATTTGAGCCTATAAGGGACATTTCTCATTCAATCCAACACAGGAGCCAAGCATTCCCATTTGGAACACACAAAGCACAAAGCACAGCTTTTGTAACTGCTGGCTCTTCTAGGAAAGAAATACAGCTGTGAAAAGAAAAAAAAAAGTTTTCAATGACTTCTTAAAGTCCACACCAGCTCTCAACCCTTATATTTGGGACCCAACTTAAATATAATTTTCAGGTAGAACAAATCATATTTAAACCTTTCAAATATTTTAGACATAATTCCTTAATTCTTGAAATTCATGAGATGAAAGAGACATGTACTTAATTATTTTATGTGTTTTTCTTCCTTGGAAATATTTTAATTGAAAGATTGGACATGGCAAATTATTATGATGCACATCTGTACTGCTAGCACCTTGAATGCTGAGGGAGAAGAATTGGTACAAGCTCAAGGTCAACTTGGGATCCATAGTCAATTTGAGACCAACTAGGATAATAGGGAAAACCTATCCAAAGTTTTAAAAATAGTAAGTATAAAATACTAAGCTTATTTAATAGTACATATGACAAATAATTTAGACACTTCATATGTGAATCACCAAATCAAGAGTGTTGTATACTCTTTATGTTTGCAGTTTTTACTTACCAATTAAAATAAAAAAGATTGAATTGTCAGTAAAGGCAAACAGCTGTTGCTACCTGTAGAGCTGCAGAGTGTAGATTTTATTTCTGTCTGCTCAAGTGAGATTACAAAGCTACATTCGGCAAATAGGTTTTTGTGTTTTCTTCTATCTCTAAGACAAAAATAAATGAAATTTTTATGAATACTTGAGATAAATCCTCAGTTATAGAAAAGTTTCCATTGTCAGTTGGAAGATTATCTATGCTGGGAGGAAGCACAATGTATTTTTAAGGGCCAAACACTTCCAATTCTACTTGACACTTTGATGGTAACACATTTTTGCATTTCCTTAGTTTGTAGAGCACAGAAAGGAGAGATCCATTATTTTCTCATGAGGATCGGCATTGGCAAAGTCATTAGATTACATCAAACAGATATGTTTCATGCTGAAGCTAAAGCTATAACCTTACTGTTTTCAGGATCTGAATACTTGAACCAAGCTGTCATAAACTCTGTAAAACTTCCAAATGTCCATTTAATTATCCCAACTAGAAAGCTAGTGTCCTGTCTTGAAATGAGTGTCTTACAGGAAATAGAATTGTAGTAGGAAAATGGAAAGAGAAAGCTGCATGTATCAGTGAGAGTGAAAATCCTTTAAAACACTCATGATAAATGGAAATCCAGATGAACTTGCACAAGGAAAGATTTTATAATTCTCAACCTATTTCTAAGATTTATCTTAGCTTATATATTATTGATGTCATTAATTTCCTCTTAAGATAGCAATGAAAGAAGCTATCTGTCCCCTCATAGTTTACATTCATTTGATGTTTTCTAGGTCCTTGAATTTACTAATGAATAATTAAATATGTACCAAATCTGTTCCTCCACCTGTGTTATGGGTCTAATGTACAAATTTCAAAAAATTTTCATAAAGAATGTGTACACTATATAGAACTTAGAAATGTACCTTTGTTTGTTTTGTTTTTTGTGGTGTTATTTTAAGTGGTTTCTCTATGAATACAGAAGTGGCTTCAGTGACAGTATGGTAAATTATATAGAAGAGCAAAGATTTCATATGAAGGTATATGATTTTAACACTCCTCATTGAATCTGGATGAATACAAAGTATGAACATTGGTGAGCCATAAGGAAACAGAATTGGGCAAGAGTAAGGAATATTTTGGGAACTGTACTTCTCACAATCCCAAAGACCTCATACAATCCTCATTTAAGCCTTGCCTAAAGTACATCATTCTCTCTCTCTCTCTCTCTCTCTCTCTCTCTCTCTCTCTCTCTCTCTCTCTCTCTCTCTCTCTCTGACACACACACACACACACACACACACGAGCATATATAAGCTTTCTTGTTGTTTTCTTTTCCATTAAACAATGACTAAAAAAATTTGATGTGCAAAATTCTACTTCATTTCTCCCTTTAATAGAACATAATATCATTCTATTCAGAGAGAAGACTGAAGACAAGAAGGTCCACAGTCAGCAGAGTGGTTACACATTTCTTCTACAGTAGAAAATCATATCCACCTTTTTAAAAGTTTAGTAATTATTAGTGCTGTTTCTATGTGACAGCATATACAGAAAGAAGAAATTCAAATATGAGTTAATTAAACGGTAATTTTGAAAACATGACAAACTTACATTCACAGCACGTAGTGACAGCTATGGAAAGCTTGTTTACCTATGTGAATTTAAAGCAATACATTTTATCTCATCTTGTAGCATAGGCCACGGTAACATTTCTTTTTATGGGAGAACATTTCTTTTTATTTAAGTTTTGTCAAGCCTCATAAGGTTTAAGGATCATTGTAGAAGAGGATGTGGGAAGACTGTAAGAGCCAGAGGGGGTAGATGACCACAAGGAAATAGAGTCTTCCAGACAGCTGGTCGGTTATGCATATGAATTCACAGCAATGATGGTGGCATGCAGAAATCCTATGCCAGCTCAAAGCAGACAAACTCTTGGCACAGACATGGGGAAGTGGATAAGAAATCCCAAAGAACTTTTGACAATTGATGGCTGCTGGGAGGGGGAGAGACAGTGTCTTACAGGGATGGGAATCTGGTTAAACTCAATGATTGGACCCATGCTGAAGGATGTTTGGGGATACAACTCAGACACTTTAGGCCATATCACATATACATATATGAGACTACATTAAATTGAGTGGGGGCAGTCAGTGGAGGAGCAGATAGGGGAAGGGATCCAAATACCACCAAACTATATTGTATGAAAATAAAAAATAAAAATTAATTTATAAATAAAACTTTGTATGTATGCAACATGCATGAGATAAAAATTTGAAGTCCATAATGTACCAAAATTGGAAACATTTGAGCGTTGCCACAATGTAAAATTCTGCTCTTACATGCTTGTGATGCCACAGTCAAAAGGTAGCTAAACAAAACTTTTGTATAAAATCACCTTCAGTCATGTGAATAAAGTAAATAGGAAATTCACCTTACATGAAGACGCAGGTTCCATATTGTAAATTATCTCATTGGGCATATTCAAGTATCCAAATTTTAGCCTCCTTTGGGCCCAAGTATTTGAGATGAATTTTACACAAGCAAATGGAGAACAGATCATTGTTTACACTGTATATCAACTTTCAGTTCCCAGCAATATGATTATAAAATATTAATATTTCAGCCAGCTTATTCTTATATTTACTTAATCATGTATATAGTTGATACTGAAAATTTTACAACCTAGATCAGAAAAGGAGGGATTCAATGAACGTGGAACTATACTTTCATATATTTAAATGAAAACTGACAACTTTGGTGAAATGACAGAAAATAGCTATATTCTTGATTTTAGAAATTTTAAAGTACTATTTTAAAAATGTTAAGTGATATTATTAAGAAAGGAATCCATACAAGCAAAGACTGTATTCAACTGTTACTTTGAGATATGCGAATGTACTTGGTTCATGGACTCTCTAATATGAGACAAAATGTAATTTACTTCAATAAAATTGAGAAATATTTTCCTGATAGCTATGCAAGTGCATTGATTTTAATGTCTTCCTTATGGGGACACTTTAAGATTTAAATTATGTAATTTCCATGTTTAAGTACCTATAAGCAAGCCTTTCACATTGTAATATTCAACATGTATTTTCTGCTATTGCAACTATCAAGCTGTTTAATTTAGGTAAATCTTTTTAATTCTTTGGTTATTTTTGTAAAAGTAAAATTAGAAAATGAATCTCCATGATTTCTGTTATGCTACCAAGTTCCAGTTCATAGTATTTATCTATGAAATATTCCACTAAGATCTCACTTCATTCAATCCTACAAGTGTGTGTGTGTGTGTTGTGTGTGTGTGTGTGTGTGTGTGTGTGTGTGTGTGTGTGTGTGTCTTAATGCATTTTAATGTACTGGACTGATCTCAGGCAAACATTTAGAGTGAGATTTAGGGTGACATAACTGTTATAGAGTTTCTTTTATGTTATGAAGTCTTAAGACCTGGTTGCAACAGAAAATAAGTTCTCAACTCTTCCATATTACTGAATGTCATTTCCAAGGAGAAATTTTTTCTTGTCAATGGAATGGTATCAAATATCCATTTCTTCTTTAAATAAAAATAATATGATGTTGCATTATTATAATAGGTACTCATGGAAGCAGGGCCAGGAAGAGATTAAATCCCCCAAAATACTGGGGATGTGTATATGAAATGAAATAGGGGTCTTCACAAGGCACAATTGATGTCTGACTGTAAATAAGGATGAAAAAAATCACTAAGTAACTGAGACTGCTTTTCCTCCCGAGGAAGCATATTTGACATCTTCATACATGTATAAATGGCATTCAAAATTTTCTCACCTTCCACCCCTGTCAGCTCTCCAACTTAAATACAAATCCATTTCCCACACTTTGCCTTTGGTTTGTTTAGGATCCATTGAGTTTAACCAGGGCATTCCATGTGATCATGGGTTTGGAATGATTCCTTTCAGCCCTGTGAGCGCACTAGTGGGTACACAACTGAAAACAATTTTTCCTTTCTCAGCTTCCATTAGAGAAGTTCATCAGAAGTGGTGGGGCCCATGAGCCTCATCCTATCCAAAACTGATTGTTGAAGGGGCCAGTCTTGTGTAGGCCTGGTTCAGGTAACCACAGCTGCTGTGAGTTCAAGATTACAATAGCTGTGCCATGTTTACAGATGACATTTCACAGCCCTTCTTTCTATTTTCCAGCCCTTACATTCTTTCTGCCTTTCTTCTGAAATGTTCTCTGACCCTTAAAGGGAATGATATTAATATCATGTTTAAGACAAACACTGAGCAGTCACACACTCTCAGAACCTTCAGTACCCAGAAGTCCCTGTATTTACTGCTGTCATTTCTGAGAGAGGTTTCCCTCATTAGGGCAAGGAATAGCATTTGTCTATGGATATAAAGGTAGGTATTTAGAAGGTAGTTTGTGTTTTTAAAAGGTTTACAGTGCCTTACATCTGTTCTGTCCTATGAAACAGGCCTCAGATCCAATCAGAGAGTAGTTTGATATTTTGATATTCCCATAAATGTCATGCAACTATTGTATAGAAGGGCACAATTTGCCTGGCACACTGTTATTGAAGGACATAAGGTACACAGCTGAGTATGTGTATCTGTGTGTGTGTGTGTGTGTGTGTGTGTCCCAATAACATATTTTAATGTATTAATCCCAGGAAAAGATTTAGACTAACATATCTATTACAAATAATTTCTTTTCCTTTATGTTATAAACTCCCAAGGCATATTTGTAACAGAAAATAAACTCTCAATTCTTCTGTGTCAGTGTCATTTCCAAGGAAAAAATTGGTCTTGTCAATGGAATGGTATCAAATATTTTTTAAAAAGCTATTGATACTTTTATCCAAGCAGTCTACAGAAGACATTCAAGCACTGTGAAAGGTAACCAGCAGAGAGGAAGTTATAAGTTCACTTCTGGTGTGTGTGTGTGTGTGTGTGTGTGTGTGTGTGCGTGTGTGTGTCAGAGAGAGAGAGAGAGAGAGAGAGAGAGAGAATCTTGTGCTATAAGGTCTTATCTCATGCCAAAAGGATAGCCCTAAATGTAAGTACTCAGGAACACCACTGAATTATTTACATATGTATATTTACAAATGTGAATATGGATATGTAACAATAATATTCAAAGAAGTGAATAAGAAATTGAAAGGAAGTGGGAAGTCACAAGAGGAGTTGGTGGGGACGGGGAGTGATGGAAAAAGTGCAAAGATAATTCTTATGTATGAATTCTCAAAGACAACTAAATTAATATTCTAAAGAATAAGTTTAAAAACAGTTCTAAGAGTGATGTTCTATATGTCTAGACAATGCTGCTCCTAGAAGCTGTGGACAGTAAACAAAGTACCAGTTCCAGGTGTTTGATACCTCAATATGAGTTGTTGTTCAGGAAGGCAAAGGAAAAAGAGACTTTAACCAAAGTTTTTTACAAACTATTCTTGTCTCCAAGAACAGAATGGGCTTCCCATCTCTGCTTCCCTCACTGGTGAGAACTAGGACCTTCATTCCAGAAGACAGTAATTTCCAAGGAATAAGATAGGCCCAGGGCTCCTGTACAGGAAGTATTTTCTTCTGCTTTCTTGGCCTCACTCTCCTTTCTGCTTTACAGACCTGTTATGTGTCAATAACATAGACTTGTAATGTAGTAGGGCTAGCCTCTGTGGGGTCTTGTTGGATCTGCTAAAAAACTCATAGTAAAATGGAAGACATATCACACCAACCTAGTTCAAACACCAGATATTTTCCCTAAGGCTCCATAAATACAATAACAGTGAGAGGTGATCATATACACAAATAAAAATGATTCTCTTATACTTTCCTAGCAATCCATATTGAAATATGAATCAAAACTAGATGCCCTTTAACTTTACTTTTAGGTTGTTCTCTATTTCACTATGTCCAGAAACATATTAAAACTCTAGATGTTTCTCTTCTGTTTTGTCACTTTCCTTCTACATGTTACCTCCAATCAGGCTTCAACTCTCAGAGAATTTCCCACTGACTAGATGCTATCCTTTATTAGACAATAGAGGGACTGGAAAGATACTGAAAGGGGACCTCAGTAATCAGTCCAGATATATACTTCTATATTGAGTCAGCACATTGATAAAATTATTTAAAATCTTTGTATTTTTCCAAAATTTTAATACTTGCAAAATAACTTTCCTACCATTAATTTTTCTCTCTTTTTTAGTAGAAAATATTCAAATACATCACATAATATGGATGAATTATAAAGATTTAGAGGAATTTGAAACTAACTTTATTAGATTCAAATGCAGCCCTGATTTATAATTTTAATAAACCTGCACAAGATATTCATGAAAATAGCATATTTTTTACATCTTCCCCCATGGGATTTTAATCATAGGATTTATTCTAAATAATAATTGCAAGTTATTAAGATCTGTAATTCACTCAAAGTTCTAAGAGAAATGGCATAAATACTAGAATACAATGAAGAAAATGATTGTCTCTTAAAATTGTAGCAAAATTCTTTTACATTAAGTTAGATATATCTTCTGATAGTCTTTAGGATTTAGAAATTTTCGAGTCATTAATTTCATATATATATATGAAATCTAATTGAGACCTTGTTGATGAAGTATTTATAAAGCAAGGCATCTGTAAAATAGGTTGTTCAGAATTCTATATCATAAGCATAGCTATGGGAGAAAATGAGTTAAATCAACTATCCTAAAGAGTAAACCTTTTCAAATCTTAATTCCCCAGTAATCTGACATTGGCGAATAGTTGCATAAAATATGGAAATAATTAACATGCTTTAGCACCATTAGTGTTTACCTACTATGTATTATGAGAAATTAATTCTAGGAAAAATAGTAATAGATGAATAATGAGGATACTTCAGACAATGGAACCAACTGCTCATGCTTCTCTTGAAACACAGCTAAGGAAGAACAGTCTCCACCTCACCAGAAAAATGTTAAAATTTTGAATAAAATTGACCTTAAAAGTTAAATATAAACCTTACAGAAAATAAAGGCACAGTTGGTTCCATTTATTTCAGCCTTGCACTTTGATTTGTATTAATTTCTCGATTCCTCTTGCTTCTTCGCTGCCGCTTGTTTCTATGGGTGGTTTATAATTCATCATTACACTCACTGAAGCATATGGCTCCTTCTGCATGCACAAAATAAAATGCATAGTTTGGGACTACATAACTGAATATAGGCCTTTCCTTGGTTTCAGGGTATTATTGTCACAAACCATTGTGAGGCTGTAGCTACAAAAAGATCTTTTACAGATCATCAACGCTGTCAAATGCATTTAGGAAGACAGTTAAATGGCTTTATGCAATTGCAGCAGCATAGAATGAACTTTATCTGTATGTTTAACTACTAGGGAAAATGTGGGGTATTTTGGTAGTAGGGCAATTTGTGAGTGACATATTCGTCATTTGCCCTCATGTCTGAGTTCAATATGACACAAAGAAGAAATATCATGCTACCTTCATTTTATACAAATCAGAGTGAAGCAGTGGAGCAGATACTAAACTTACCTTTGAAAAGAACAAGGATTTTATATTTGGTGTGAAAATATGGACAGTGTTTAATGTGTGTGTGTGTGTGTCTGTCTGTCTGTCCACTTGTCTGTTTTGTGTAACCCTGTAATGTCCATATAAAGTTATGGACAATATATTATTAGGCAAGTCCAAACAAAACTTGAAACATGAATTACAGGTTCATTACCTGATAAAATAGAAGTGTGAAATCAAATAAATCACAAAACAAAAAATACAAACAAGGAAGGTATTCTTTAATGTCATCAGAAGCAACTTAAGCTAAAATACTATAATTTAAATCATGTGATTTCACATATAAGTAAATTATGTTGACCCTGTTTTTTGAATACTGTTTATTTAATATAAGATTATTATTTCTAATCCATCTATGTTGTCACAAATAACGGTTTCATTCTTTTCTGTGGCTGAATAGACTTCTATTACAAATATGTTACCTCTTTTATTTACTCATTACCAGTTGATAGACACTTAGGTTTTCCCACTTCTTAGTTATTGACAGATTAAGCTTTTAGATTTTTTTTCATATTATTTGATTCAAGAGATGTTCAGAATATATTTTCAGAAATTCTTAACTAGGGAACAGTAACCTTCTTCTAGGCATATCATTTTCAGACAAAATTCATTGCAGTTTGTTAAAGCAGCCATTAAAAACTAATACATAGCAATAAAAATAAATGGGACTATAATTTACTATTCTGATTATGTAAATTGTTTTTCTTTATGAAATGGAAGGAAAAACAATGATGAAATATGATAACAGTGTTTGAGATTCATATCTGTCTTCCTTTTAAATTTGTTTCTCTGCATAGAATGAACTGAATGTTCCTTGTATCATTCTTGGCATATGAAATCTGAATGTCGAATTATGATTGATCAATTATTTGACTGTTAGAGGATATTCTCATGTACATTAACTAGAATACTCATCTCTTGCATGCCTTATGGGGGGAAAAGAGTGGGAAATAGATCAATTACAGAAATACGTCCCAAAGAGTACATTTTGAATAGTATACATGGAAAAAAGTGCATTTTATATTCAAATATTCTTTTGTAATTTGACATACAAATGCATACTTGTGCTCCCATATGCATATGAATACACAGGGAAAATATACATTCATGAAACAATCACACCTACCCTACTTTCTCTTGTTTATATTACTGTTTCAAAAACCTCATTAGTTTGTACTTACTTAAATGTTATCCAAGACATTACAACTGTTAAATAATTAGCAACACTTACTTATCAAGAACAAAGGTTGTTGAACATCAAGAAATATGGCAAGATAGAATTAATTTTGACACTTACCCTAATTAAGAGAAATCTTTACTCCACACAGTAATATAGTTATATAAATTATCAAGTAACATCTCTTCATTAGTAGGAAATAAGATTTTATTTTAAAATATTTCACATAAATACAGAAGATGTACCACCCTCAGTGTGATCAAATTTAGGGCAAACAGAATGACATGAATCCACTTTCAACATGGCTGAGCTGACAATTGCTATTGCTTTGTATTTGCCAGAGATTCTGATGCCAGTGGAACTCGTCACTTCAGATGGATAGGAAATGGGACAGCACCTGGGAACCTGCCTGTTGATTTCTGTAAGGTGCAGCACACGATACCACTTCATACAACAATTCCACTGCCTGATGTTCACCTGTATGAAAGGAAAATGCAAGTCCATAAAAATACCTGCACATTATGGCTCATAATTATTTTATGCAAAGTCATTTTTTAAATGGCTGTAGCACAAATGTATACCAGATTGCAAAGAGGGATATTTATTGAATATACAGGGAAGGAAATTGTTCTCAGCAATAATGGCAATAAACCACTGATACAGATAATGGTACAAGTATTATTACTTAACAATATCTAGACAAAAATATTTAATATTAAATGTATTTCTATAAAGTTATAAGGCAGCAAGGCAGATGTAAAGTTGTAAAAAGAAGGGAGGAATTTGTCTTGGCCACAAAAAGATAAGGTACTCTCTGAAAATCAATATTAATATGCATTTCATGTAATGGGAAGTTTTTATATCAGACTGTGTTCATGATTACATGATTGTAGGTTTATACCTTAACTACTTACTAATGTAAATCAGCTGGCCCTATAGTTTTAACAAGTGTTTCTGTTTTTGTTTTTTTTTTAATGTTCTTAGGTATCCTTTGAAATGGTTCATGATGTATTTTGTTCCTTGCTATCCCTAGGTCAGCATCCTACACGTGATGATCTTCAGGAAACAACCTCAATGCAAGACAACAAATACCTAAATTCTCAGGATGTTCTTTCTGTTTTTAATTAGATAATGCTGTTTTATTCATGTCTATTACAGACTCTGGTTTTATTCATAGTAAAGCATTTTTCATACCTCCAAACAAGGTAAAAACATGCTGCTGTGTTGCTTGATTAAGAAGACAAAAAATTAGGACAAGAAGTAATCCCACTGAATACACTCCCAGTGTTCTGGGTTGTCAGTGGCCACAGTAGAGTGTTTTTCTGTTGGATGCTATGTCCAGGGCAAGCTGAAGTATGAAACAAGGATCAGCTATCAAGAAAAAATATAAATGTTATATGACCGGAAACCAGAAACCAGATAGGACACAGGTATCCCCAAAACAAAAAAGTCCGCTAATGCAGCATTAGAGACTTAGGTCAAACTGTTGGGATAAGGGTAGTGGAAGGGCAGAATCCAGTCTAGCAACTAGAACATCTTCAAGCACAAGCAAGATTCTCTGAGGAATAAAGTTTCATTAGTTATCATCCCACTTTCCCAAGTTGTATGTAGTTGGCTTTCTGTGTCTGTGGTTTCTACATCAATGGTTTCAAGCACTTAGGTATCAAACTTTATTAAGGGCTGTGTCTGTACTGTGTGTACAGACTTCATTGACATTTTTCCTGAATAGAACAGAACAAAATATGCATTGAATTTCTAGTCAATTTGAAATTTTAAACAATCTTGAGGTTGATTTAAAGTGGACAGGAAGATAGGCAATGAGTACATTCAAAGAAAACATCATATTATAGAATGCGTATGATCATCTAGAGATGTTGGTATCTGTGTATATGTGTATGAGATCAGTGTGGAGGTGGTATGTCTTGAAATATAATCCCAGGTGAATATGATTGGTCGGTTCTCTTTCTTTCATGACCCATGGGATAGAGAGGCAAGAAGACAAAAGGAAATTTGGGGAAAGGTAAAATTACAATATCACCTTAAATAATATTTTCTTTCTGCAATATTCAATTCTGTGCTTCTCCATGATCATATCTACTGGGCTAAATTTGGGGGCAACTCAATAAGGTCATTTCTCTTTAATCCCATTTTGACTAATGAAATTTGAGGAGAAGGAGAATTTATGTCATCCCTCTTATGATGTTGAAATTGGAATTGAGGGTTAAATTGGTATGTCAGATAAAAGTAGAAAAGCAGTCTGATTTCTACTGCATTGGTGTTCTAGTAGGAAAATGAATAAAAGGCAGGTCGGGACAAACACTTGTGAACTAACTTATCCAAAGGCTAGTTAGCTATGGAATAGTGACAAGGCTGAGTATCTTGGACTAAAAAGTTAACAATGGAGTTGCAATGGGAGGATAAAGCTGAGGTTAATGAGATTTTCTTGAGCTATATCCTTGGCATCCACTGTTAGGTGATGAAAATGCTTTTTGAGGAACAAGAAGGTCATCTGTCGCACAGGAGTTTCATATGCTTTCTGCAAGAAAATGGCAGTAAAAAGTGCTTTTATTCTATTTGCTATATTTTTGTGTTGCTTTAACTACAAATAACACCCATGTCAATGTTGCATAAATGTATTAACTCAAAATTCCCCTGAAAAGTACACATACAACATCTATACATGACTGCATGAGTATACTTGAAAGCTATTTAACAAGGAACAAGTGCCAGAAAGGAAAAATCTGCCTCCAGGTTGCTGGTCTGGGTATTCCAAGAGATTTTCAAAATATCACCACTGACTATTGCCACAACTCTTTATTACCTCCCAGAACTTGAAGGTAAAGACCCTATAGCTGAAGACAGGACATACTTTGGATACAGGATTTCGAGCATTGGTACTGGAACTAACCTGGAAGCTTTCTCCTTGAAGACAAGCTCTGCTAGTTCTAGAGGATACTATGTAAGCTGCTAAGAGATAAAAATCAATCAATGATCCAACTGAGCACCAAAGCCTAGTAACCACAATGGCTGGTACAGTAAACTATCTCTATTGGTGCAGTAGTGGCAATTTATCTAGGGGGTTGTCAGTAGCTATCTAATTGGACTTAAAGTCCTCTCAATGGGAGGAAAGTCATGGGTAGAAATGCAAACAGAGCCAAATATACATGGTAGGAAAATCATGGATCTTAGAGAAAAGCCTATCATTGGCATATCTTTAGATAAATGAAAGTTCTTACCATATGCTAAATATGAATCCTGATATTTACAGAAAAGTATATTTTATACCACTGATCAAAGAAGCTTCTTTTTGAAAAAGATGGAGGCTATTACAGAGTTCCAGAACTGGTCACATACAGAACATATGTCTGAGAGATGCCCAGCCCTAAGTAACTCATGTGGAACCTCCTCACCTAAGGTTCATGGAACATAGTAGACAGGGGTAGAAAAAATGCTAATACATCCCTCAACTCTCACCAGTGAAAGGTCTTCATACAGCAAAGTGTGATGCACATAGAAGGTCACAATTGGTCAAGTTTTAGAGAATAAGACATTGCAGAGTGTGTCCCTGGATAGGACTCCTATATGGAGCCTCACCCCCCTATGGCTCAGCGACCATAGGGAAGAGGGGGTGGAAAGATTAGGGACTAAGAGTCAGGGTTGGTGCATGAACTTAAGGAAACAGAGACTTTAAGACAACTGGGAGCTTGCAACAATAGTGTCAGCTTGCACAAGAACCATGCCAACTCAATCAAACAAAAGCCCAGCGTAGAGCAAGAAAAATGAGCAGAAGACCCCAACCATACCCAAAGAACTAATGGTAACTGATTACTGCTTGGTGAGGGAGAGTAGATCTAGATAGGTTGACTAGAATCCAGTGGATGAACTTTCACAGAGAAGTATCTGGGTACAGATGCTTGACTAGATAGGTTTTAACATATATGACAGAATGCATGAAATCCAGTGGGGGAGTGTGGTTATAGGAGATGGGGTGTGGATTGAGGAGGGGTTCTAAATTTGATTAAGGTCTATTCCATGAAATGCATGAGAAACTCAATATTTTGTTTAAAATTGTGTATGTGGGGGTGCTATATTTTACCGCTCTTCAGGTAACACTGATGGGAGAATTAGAATGAACAGGAGTGGGAAGTGATATCAGTTGTAAAACTATGAATTCTCCAAGGTTTGTGTTTTAGCCTCTGTTAAGCCATATTTTAACCATTGTCCCTTCTGTCCCATCAACAGTAATATTAACCCTGGCCCTCTGGTAAATTCATCATCCCTTCTTTAAGCTCTTCTTGATTGCCTGCTAGAGAGCAACATCTGTGCTTGTCCCTGCTGATACATTAAAATGGTGACTTAATCCTGTTTCTCCTCTTTAAAGCATAATCAAGTTTTAGCATTAAGGGCCTTTCAGGATACACTTATTATTATGACAGAGGAAAAAATAGACACAATAACAGCTATCAAGCAGAATGGAATTTGAATAATAGAACATAATGATATGTCAATGGAGAAATGGCTATAAATATAAGCAGTTTAGAAAGTAATTTACAATAAATATAGAAAAAGTAAAAAAAAATCAATTTGGCCTTCATATAGGTGGTTTTACATCATGATAGATGGCTAAATAATTACAGATATACACTTTGGTAGTGCTTTCTATATTTTTTTTATCTAGCCCATGCTAGAAAAACAAAAATATTGCATTTGAAAATGTTTCTTAGCATATGTTATTTTCTAGTCTAAGATGTGTGATTATCAGTCATGAAAAAAGACTAACTGATCAAGATATATTTTTCGATGAGATACTTTATAAACAATTATTATGAAAAGGTCACTATGTATCATATTGGACAGTTCCTCAGGTATGGTATCTTATCATTTAAAAAAAATGCCTTCATCTTGTCAGACCCTACTACACAGAAGTTCAATAAACATCTCTTGTTTCTGTAACCCAAATTGCAATATGATAAACCTGACATGAACTTTAGTCCAAATACAGATAGAAGAACATTTTTATTCACAATAAGACATTTTAAGTACTGTGTAAATTTTAAACAACTGTAGAAGTGTGTCAATTTCCATACCCTTAAGGGAGTTTGAATTTGAACATTATCAAATCATGCAGGTTGTATCTCCCTTCTAGACTGAAGTTAAATAAAAATTGTTTCATTACCATATCCACTGCTAAATTGCATGAAACATTAGCATCTGTTCTGAAGTAAAGTTCTCCCTTAGGCCATGTGCTGGAGAGCTCTGTGTATCCCAGTGATTCTCAGAGAAGACTTCAGATCCCCCAAATGTCTCCAAAGTAATTGACTTTGAAGCAGTGGGAAGCCGTGGTGTGAGGAACAGAATGCTTTGAAAATATTTCTGTTTAATTACAAAGAGTAGTTATTTCCACCTCAGTCATTGTTTAGAGAAGAAAATTTTGTTCTGTAATTACATCCCCAAAATGACTCTTAATAGGGAAATACACTAAATGTGTTCCCTTATTATATTGATCACCAAAGTAATCAAAGTACATGTGTTGTGAAAACATCGATAAATTCATTAAATTCTTATTTATTTTATACATATGAATGTATACAATGTCTGTGAGGTCAGAAGAGGGAGTCAGATAGCCTGGAACTGGAATTACAAATAGTTTCTAGCTGTCATGTGGGTGCTGGGAAGTGAACCCGGCTCTCTTAAAGAGCATCCAATGCTCTTAACCACTGAGCCATTTCTCTGGTCCCTATATAATGTTTCTTAATGGGTGATAGAAACCACCCTTTAGTAATTTAGAAAAATGAAACAAGATATAAATATGTGCTAAAAGGAAGAGAACATTCTAATCAGGGGAGAGATCTAGAGCTGTCAAGATATGAAGCCTGATTCTCTATCAGGATGCTAGTGCTAAAGCAGATCTGTTTAAACAGACTAACCAAAAATTAAGCCCTAGCCTTCCAGTGGACTTAGGATTTTTTGGTTTCCAAGATCCCTCTCCAATGTGAGGAACTTTTCACTCTGTGCAAGTGAAAATTATAAGTGTACTCAGTGCCTTATAATTTTTTAATGGGTGGAGAAAACAAACCTGATCCAGATCCCTAAACGGTAACGAGTTTTGAAAAACAAAGTAAGAATTTCAGTTTCTAGAGCAGCTATATATATTTACTTTATTCCAAATTTTCCTGGAAACCATGATTCCTACGGGCTTTAGCTCCTGCTTCCACACCTTACTTCCACTCCTTTTCCTTTTAGTATCACATTATTGTACTCTTCTTGTCTTAGCGTTCTACTGAGGTAGTCAAGCACTGTACTGAAAAGGAGCAAGGAGAGTAGATTGTCTGCCTCATTCCTGATTTTATCGGAATTGCTTTGAAATTTTCTCTATTTAGAGCAATATTGTCTACAAGTTTCCCTCAAAGCATTTATTATGTTTAAGGATGTTCCCTCTGTTCTTAAACTTGCTAGGACTTTTATAGTGCAGGCAAGCTGGATTTTTGACCAGGGCTTTTTCAGCAGCAATGAAAGTTCATGTGATTTTTGTTTGAAGTCTTTACTGTCAGATATCAGAGTAACAATGCATACCTGTTTCCTGCTGTCATTCGCTTGGAATACTTTTTCCATCCTTTGGCTCTAAGGCTAGGCCTTTCTTTAAAGGTAAGTTGAGTTTCTTGTAGACAACCAAAAGGTTGGTTTTGTTTCTTAACCCATTCAAATATCCTGTGTGTTTTGACTGGGAGTGGAAGCCATCACTGATTTAAGTTATTGAAAGGTTTATGTTGATTGTTAACTTTTTTTTCTGTTTTTTGTTCATAGTCCCATTTTGTCTTTCAATAATTTTAGTTTTATTTGAATTCTGTTTTCCACTAATCCATGAATATGGGATGTCTTTGCATCTTCTGGTGTCTTCTTTCACAATTTTTTTTCTCAAAACATATAAAAATTCTCTACTTCAGAAACATAGGATATGCTTGTATATTATTTGTATATATTTTTATGATTTTTTGTGGTTTTTCTATCAGTATTTACAAAGCATCAGGTTTTTCCTTGCTCATATCACTCATAATTTTACTTCTAACTTATTTATAATATACAAGAATATAATATTACTGCCTTGTGGCATAATTTCCATTTTATTACGCATAAATAGTATAAATGTTTATATTTATACTATTACTCATATTACTCATATATGTTTATATTTATACTATTACTCATATATTACTCATATACTATTTATTACTCATAAATAGTATAAATGTTTATACTCATAAACATCTTCAAGTATTACCTAGTCAGCTTTTTTTAGTAAATAAATTATTGAGAATTTCATATATGCATATAAGGTGTTTTGATCAAATCCATGCCCACTCCCTCCCCTCCAACTCCTCATATATCTCTCCATTAATTTTTTCTGATATTGTCATGTACTCTTTCTTCTTTAATTTTTTTTTATGAGGCTTTGGCTTCTCTAACATTCCCTTTTCTTAAGAGGTAACCCTAAAATCTTTTAAGGATCAGATAAAACCTTCCAAATATTTCTGACATTTTTGGCCTTAGGAATGGAGTAAGTTGCTAAGAGGCCCAACAACATTGTGAGTTTTAGCCAAGAAACTGGCTAGTTTTCTTTGGGGTCTTTTTACCCTAACTGCCTAGCGAATTCCTGCCTCTTATTCTTATTACATCATCCTCTGAAGAGGTTACCCAAATTGCCAATAGGGAATTGGGACACTGACCACTCTGGCTTTTTCCATGCTGAACAGGGATGCAGGGTGAGGCAAATGGAGTACCCTTTCAGTGGGTCTATCTAAAAGACTCCCAAATTGCATAACTATTATCTCAAGGAGGAAAAGAAAGTCTTTGAATGATGAAGAGGAGATAAGAAGGAGAAGTAAAGGCAAGAGTAACTTAGCATTACAAGTTCTTGACAGGGAACTAGAAAAAAGTCAGAACCGGGCAATTTTCAAATGTCCATATGAGAGTCCATTGGAATTTCTTGACAAGGGCTCCTAAAATCGTCCCTCTATTGGGTTCCTTCTAATTTTTCTTTTGTCTTCTAAGGCTGGACTCTGAGTGATGAATTCAGGGTTTGCTTTCAGATATTTTGATAGCTGTTGAAGTGGTTAGAATCAGTGTCAGTTCCCTTTCAAAGGCTTCTAGATAGGGGAAGAAATCAAATTTATCCATCATTTTAGAACAGTAGCTGGTTGTCTCCCTTATCTACAGGTAGGCACTGCAGTATTGGAGACCAAGATTTGAAGTCTTAAAACTGAGCAGCACTTCTGGTTAAGAACAAAATCATCAATGAGAAATAATTGCAAAAATAACTTTTTATATACATTTAAGCCTAATTTCTGGAAAGTCTAATCCCTTCAACTCTTAAAGAAATATACTGATGACTTTACTCTTTGTTTATACTTTCCTTTTGGGTGTTTAAGACCATACAGTTGGCCAAAACAAATCAATTTATTTTTACACTTAAGGTCATTTGAGGATTTGTTCTCCAGGGGTCTTATGGGCTTGGGAGGAGCTCCTGTCTCCTTTCTTTTACCAGTTCCATCTATGTGAAGATATGTCAAAGAAACTGCTCGACTATGTCTGGCTTCACTTGGAAGCATGAAGGAGATGTTTCCTCTGAGTTAACCCTCCTCTTTGTAGACTGGACGCTGGTTTAAGTCCATTTCATGTGGTCTCCATATCCTCCCTGAACAAGAGGACAGGTGACTCACCACAGTTACAAGACATTTTGAGAGATGTTCCATTATCCCCTGGAACTTAGTCGACCTTGGAGGGTAAGGGGCAAAAACTGTGCTTTAATTCCCTCTGACCATATTAGTATAGGCCTCAAACTATGGCTGTTAAATATCCAATAAGGTTAGTTCTGGCAGTCTGGTACGTTTAACTACCATGTGCTATTTAGATAAGGCTTAGGTAAAAAAAAAACAAATATTCTTACATAAACTTTGACTAGATATATACTTTGTTCCTTAAACTATTTGACTTAATTATGACCATAGACATTTTAAGATTACGTGTATATTATTTTTGTCTCATCCTTTACATGTGATAACAAACCTAAACAGACCTTCATCACTTGCTTAGGCTTTCTCTTTTTTTCTATTTTAAAAATACCTCCATTCCCATATCCTTTTAACATCTTTTACATTCTCATTTTCTTTATTTGTAAAATAATTATGAGACACAATAGCATTAACAAATAAATTTTCCATCTGTTGTGAGACTTCTTTTCCTGGGACTGCTAAGCAATGCTTATTCCTTTTCAAGGGAATAAGCTTTCTTTATTGAGCTTACTTACTGAGATACCTGAGGGGTTGCTGAGGTGTATGTACAACCTGAGCATATACACACTGGAAAGCCTTTACCCAGTATGAGTCATGTCTTCTCTTCCTAGCCTTCCCCAGATAATATATTTTAGCCCTCCCCAAATCCAGGAGACCATATATGATTAGGGCCAAATTACATTCAGTTGGCTTGGAACCTGGATAATGCTGTGAGGTCCAGTGACTCTGGTTGGCCCTCCCTTAATGAATAAGCACAACCATCAACAAGCCCAATTGTGATGATGCATGTTTAGTTTTCAGGCTCCACTGAGGTCGTGATGATGGTAGATATTTCAAACAGAAGGGAATGCTGTATAGCATCATCTTATTAAAAGGACTTGGAATTTAAAAGGATTTTGTGCTAGGAACCACATATAAGTGAGAACATATGTTATTTGCTTTTCTGAATCTGTATTACTTAGTATAACAGCTTCAAGATTCATCCATTTACCTGCAAATTTTATTATTTCATCTTTCTTTACTGCTGAATAGAACTCCATTGTGTAAATATACCACATTTTTGTTAACCACTTGTCAGTTGAGGGGCACTTAGGTAGCTTCCACCTCTTAGCTATTGTGAAAAGAGCAGCAACAAACATGGTTGTACAAGTGTCTCTACAATAGGATGAGTCCTTTGGGTATATGCCAAGGAGTGGTATAACCTGGTTATATGGTAGGTTCATTTTTAGTTTTTTTAAGAGTTCTCCACACTGTTTTCCATAGAGGTTGCACAAGTTTGCAATCCCACCAGCAGTGAATGAGCGTTCCCCTTTCTCCACATCCTCACCAGCATATGGTATCATTTGTTCTCTTGATCCTAGCCAGTCTGATTGGTGTAAGGTGAAACCTTAAGTTGGTTTTAATTTGCATTTCCCTGATTACTAACAATGTTGAACACTTTTTGAGATGTTTCTTAACCATCTTTATTTCTTCATTTTAGAACTCTCTGGTTATATCTTTAGCTCATCTTTAATTTGGGTCACTTGGTTTCTCAATTCTTTGTTTTTTGAGTTCTTTTTACATTTTGGATGTTAAACCCCTGTCAGAAGTGTCACTGGTGAAGATTTTTTACCATTCTGTGGGTTTTCTCTTCACTCTTTTGATTATTTCTTTCTCTGCACAGAAGCCTTTTAGTTTAAAGAGGTCCCACTTGTTGATTGCTTAATTCCTGAGCAACTGCGGTCTGATTTAGAAAATCCTTTCCTACACCTATATCCTGTAAGTTACTGCCAATATTTTCTTCTAATAGTTTCATGGTTTCCAGTTTCACACTGAGGTCTTTGATCCATTTGGAGTTGACTTTTGTACACGGTGAAACATAAGGATATAGTTTCATTCTTCTACAGGTGGAGGTCCAGTTTTGCCAGCGCCATTTGTTGAAGATGCTGTCTTTCCTCTATTGTGTGTTCTTGGCACCTTTGTCAAATATCCGGTGTTTGAAATTGCGTGTACTCAGTTTTGGATCTTCAATGATGTTCCATTGATCTGTGTCTATTTTTGCGGCAGTACCATGCTGTTTTTAAGACTAGAGCTCTGTAGTTTACTTGAGATCTGGTATATTAATCACCCCAGCATTGCTCTTTGTGCTCAGGGTTGCTTTGGCTATCCAGGGTCTTTTGTGCCTCCATATGAATTTAAGGATGAATTTTTTTTTTTTTAATTCTGTGAAGTGTGTCATGGGGATTTTGATTGGGATTGCATTGAATGTATACATTGCTTTAGGTAGGATGGTCATTTTCACAATATTAATTCTTCCAATCCATGAGCACCGGAGTTCCTTCTATCTCCTGTTGTCTTTCTAAATCTCTTTTTTTAATGATTTAAAATTTTCATTGTAGTGATCTTTGGTGTCTTTGGTCTGATTTAGTCTAAGATTTTTTTTTTTCAGCTACTGTGAACAGGAGCATTTCCTTGTATTCTTTCTCCAGTCCTTGTTATTGGTATATAGAAAAGCTACTAATTTTTATAGTTTGATTTTATAACCTGCCACTATACTGAAAGTGTCGATCAGTTCTAGGAGTTTTCTGGTTGAATTTTTGGGATTTCTTATGTATAGTATATCATCTGCAAAAAGTGATAGCTTGACCTCTTTTTATTCATTTAGTACTCCTTTAATTTCCTTCTTCTGCCTTATTGATCTAGCAAGATTTTCAAGCACTGTTGAAAAGGAGTGGAGATAGTGAATATCCTTGTCTGGTTCCTGATTTTAATGGGAATGCTTCCAGTTTCCAGTCAGCTTTTCATCTCTGTGAACAAAATAAATTGGGGAACAATTTAAAGAAAAAATTATTTTACTTCAGTAACAGTTTACTTTAATCAATAATATTTTACTAATTTTGCTTTGGTCCATAATTCTTGCCTCTGTTGACTCCAGGCATACATTGATGCATAATGTCATCCCGGAGGTCGCTGCGGCACTTGGAACCGACATCAAGGCAGACTGGAGACTGAAAAAGAACAGAGGACATTCAAAAGAACACCCTTTGTGACCTGCTTCCTTCCACTATGCTCCATGTCAAACATCCTACCCTTTAAAGAAATATTAGAGTAGGAAGCATAAAAATTTATGTCATGTTAGTTAGTAGAAGTGATAAACATTACCACTGAAATCTACCCAATTACTTTATAGATATACACAGGTGCCAAGGATCCGAGTACAACAGATTACGACTAGTAATAATCAGACACATACAGATGAGAGACGCATGTGCCAACATCTCAGTGTTATTAGCAAAAACAATGAGTCTTTCTATAAGAAACTATTTCTTACAGGGCTTATACTGAATTCAATATGGTATAACTGTATTAATTCAACAGTGAACCTAAAAATTTTATAGCCACTTTTGAAAATGTATATCTTTGCTCTGGAAAATATTATTGATGTTGTTGAGTATGTTAAAGCTGTAATGAAATGCTTCTTCTAAAAAAATAAAAGATATACATATATATATAATATATATAGAAATGCCATTTCTACAGGTAGAAATCTGTAGAAAATATTCAATATGAAAACATAACACATATTTTTAAAATATATTTTTTCCAGTAATAAATTCAAGTTTATAAGTAATTATGACTATGTCACTTATTGGTCCTAAGATTTCATATTATGTCTTAAAAAAGGCAAAAGAAAAACACACCTGAAATATAAATAACTAATTTTATGGAAATTAATAAATTAGTAGCTACAATATTCTTTAAAGTGTTATATCATTAAGCTTCTCACAAATAAATTATTTATTGCTAATAATTTATATCTTGCATATCTTCTTGTTGATTGTGGGTTCTAACAATATCACTTTTGAAATATGAATCTAGAATTTCCATGATATTTGAGAAATAAGTTTGGTATTTCACATTTCTTCAAAGATAAACTATCAAGTGATATGCTTATGGCTAGAGTGTGGAGTTTTATTTTACTTTTAAAATATTTAGACAATAGTGTTGCTCAAATTTCAAATAATAATAAAGACTTAAATCCATGAATATGCATCCTTTAAGACACATTTGATATTATGGACTATTACTTATGTATCAGTCATTGACTGGATGATATTGGACTTGAATTTATATTACAAATTTAAACTTGAATCTTTCCTATTTATTAGCAAAATATTAAGAAACAAATTTTCAGAAAATTCATCTGTTAAAATTATCAAAATACAACATAAGCTTTGCAAAGATATTGCCATTTAGATATTTAATGACTAAAGATTAATAGATATTTTCACAATTACAGGTATGTCAAAAGCACTTTTTCTACTTTTAAATACAATTCTAGTCATTTAAATATTTTCTCTTTGAATCTTTAATTAATTCAGTAGAGTCACATTTAGTAAAAGCTATTTCTGATGAACATTAACTAGGTTCTTACATATTTTTACAGTAGCTCATTAAATATAATTTAACTGTCCAGAGACCAAAAAATAAAAGTGAATTCAAGTTATAACTTAAAAAAAAAACACCTTTTTTCTTAATATGTGTTTACATGGCAATATATTTTTTACAGAAAGTTTTTAGGATTTATATAGTCATTATTTTAAAATTACTCTCATTTTCAATTATTTCAATATTCACACAAGTTATTATTTTTAAAATTTTTATTGCAGTTTTGAAAATTTCATTCAATATTTTTTTATCATTTGTATCCCTCCTCCCCTATCTGAACCCTTTATATAGCCTTCCACTTACATTCTGTGGAAGGAGGCAAGCAAAGGAAGCCCATTACCTCTCCCACTCAATCAGTTGACCTTAGCTGCATGAAGGACAGGGGTGAAGGATACGTAAGGCAAGGAAGCCACAAGGCAGGTCTCGTGTATTTTCAGGAAGCCACAGGATTTATGTTTGGATGTGGGCTTTCCAGTGTGTTTCCTCTGTCTTGGATGTAGAAATTGCATTGTAGATGTGTTACTTAGGGTTGGGCACCTTAAAGATACTAGTTTTTAAGAATTAAAATCAGCTCAAATATTTATATTTACAAAATTAAATTAAAAACTTTATTTTGAAAATGTGAAAT
>NW_008337804.1:1665890-1674527 GCF_000622305.1 Nannospalax galili | reverse complement strand
AAATAAGGCATTACATATTCTAGTTTGTATAGCTAAATACATTATTTTCTAAGAAGTTCTTTAACAAGATAATCTATAAAAATACATTTGACACTAACATTAATACAAAGTGAATCAAGTTTTAAAATGTGTTACTTCTACAATTAAGGAATCTATTTGGTGTCGCATTATTTATATAGGCTCTCCCTATGTAGCACTGATTGACCTAGGATTCACTATATAGGCCAGGCTGGCCTTGAACTCATGGAGATCTACATGTCTGTGCCTCCTGCATGATAGTATTAAAGGCATGTACAACCACTACTGGCTGGGCTTAATTTTCAAATATTTACATTTTATTTTTTTAATTGTAAGGCTATCACAATAAATATATTAATTAAATCATTAAGTGTACAACATTGAAAACTTAAAATGTGACTCTAAAATTCAAGTCAAAATATGGCAATTGAATGAAACAAAGCAATTATTATTTAAATGGGTTATTTGACTCATTAATGCAATGAAAACAAGATTATGGCATAACAGATAAGCAAATGTTTTCTGGGAAATTTCACAGAGTATTGACTGGCATGTGTGAGGCCAAAGTTTCGGTTTCTAGTAGAGCAATAACAACCATGTACGAAGAATGACATAAGCTTTAAAAATAGGAAAGATAAATAATGACAAACAATTCAATTTTGAAACAATAGATGAAAGAAGAATTCAAAACAAGAACAAAAAATCATAATCCACGTTCCCTGCTGCACCAACACTGTGGTGGATAGTCTACAACTATTTGAATACATATGAGGCCTCAGACAATGACCCCCAAAAGCCTCATTTTAGGAATTTTTACTTGCAGAGCATTTTATTCAACAATCAGTAAAATCCAGTCACCACTGAAATAACTTGATGAATTAGCATTTATTTTAATAATTTCTCTATTTGCAAAAATCTAAGAGTTGAAACAAGCAATCCTAAAATCATAGAAGTAAATATTAAAATCAATATGAAAATGACTGATTAAATGTCTAAAATTATATATGTGTACCTAGTTTTTTAATTAACCTGACATTTCTTTCATTTCTGCATTCATTTATCAAGTTACAGAAAGATTTTCTGCTCATATTTTCCAGTGTCTTAAAAATTACGTTTCTGCTGCACCACCATATTACAGACTTCAAATAATTCTATCCATTATACTTTTCTTCTATGAATAGGAAAGTAGTAGCTAGGCATGGTGGCACACATTGTGGCCTAATCTGCTTAGCAAGTTCCAGGCCAGCTGGGGCTACAGGGAGACCCACCCCCCCATCTCAAGGAAAAAAAAAGAAAGAAAAAGAAAAGAAAAGAAAATTCTTACATCTTTTCTCTATTTCATATTTAAATTCTAGAATTTCTTTGGTAATAGAAATGTCTATATGCAATAGATAAGGAACAATAATTTTTATAATAGGCTTTTCCTCTATTTCCTTCCTTCTCAATAAATGCATAAATTTAATTATGTCAGCTTCTTTTACAGACAATTTAATCCTACATTTTATGTTGTTGCATTTAATAACTAAGTGAGTAGCATTCTAAATCTGTCAGAAATGCTCAAACTATTAAAATTAACTGTGGATATTACAGTGTTGCTGATATAATTTAATACTGCTTAGGAAATTGAGCAGTTGACATCTCCTCTTATTTCAGTTTTTAATGTGGCTGACAGCAGAGTTACATCACTTTTTCTGTAAAATAGCTAAGATTTGAGTTTTGGTTCATTTGTCCACTTTTGTTGTTGCTCTTGTATCTTTTTTTGATAAAGTCTCCTGTAGCCCAACCTAGCCTTAGAAGTAGCTATGTAACTGTGGATGACCTTGAATTCCTAATCCTCCTGCCTCTATGCTAAGTTCTGGCATTTTAGGCATGCACTACCATGTCCAGCTCCCGTTCACATTCCTTTTAAAAATATTTTCATTATTATTACTGTTATTCTAATTGTGTGTATGTGTGTGTCTGTGTATAGGCTTGTTCAAGAGAGTGCAATGCCTGTGAAGGCCAAAAGGACATTAGATCTGCTGGAGTAAGAGTTACAGGTGGTTCTGAGCCAGTTGATGCAGATGCTGGGAATCAAATGTTGTTTGGAAAGGTAACATATGCTCTTAACAGCCAAGCCATCTATTCACCTACACTTCCCAGAAATTAGGCTTAAGTCCATATAAAGTGTTATTTAGATAATTATTTCTAATTGATGATTTTGTTTCTAAGCAGAAAATGCTGCTCAGATGTAAGGCTTCAGATCTTGATCTGCAATACTGTAGTGCCCACTCGTAGCTAAGGGAGAAACCCACTATTGTTCTAAAATGATGGATAAATTTGTTTTCTCCCCCTATCTAGAAGCCTTTGAGAGGGAACTGGCACTGATTCTAGCCCTCCCCACTTTTTAAACTTCTTAATTGTGAAAAAGGAGAAATAAATTAAATTAAATAATACCCCAAAATACTGAGTACACTCACCTCCTAAAAAAATTAAACATGTGCCCTTTATGAAAGCTGCTCTGGCCATGAGCACCATGACACAATATACACCTATTTCAATGTCTCAGGAATGAGACTATTTTATTCACTACAGTGTATCTCCTATTGAATATAGAAGAAAATATATTTTGAACTTTATGATTTTTAACTAAACCTTTCCAAAGGAGCTCTGCCAGTGAAGAAATTTATCTTTTCAAAATAGAGTTGAGAAAGAAATATTGCAAAACTCACCCAGATTTATGGTACTTTTCCATGAAGTAGGACACAATTTTACATAGATAGTGTTTCAGACTTTCTTACTTATGAGAACTCTATGAAAAATTTAATCATAGAATATATATATCTTAAATTATTTATTAAAGTATGGAATAAAATTATTTATAGATTGAACACTACCATAATTAATTTTAGGTCACCAAACTTTAACATATACTGATAACAAAATCATAGATGAACTAAGAAAGACATACAGTGAGTGATGCTGTCCCATTATCATGGGAAAGTTTTTTTCTTTAGTAAGTTCCAACTACAAATAAAGCAGGTGTTAATGACTCAAAAAGTAAATAAATAAACAAACCATGCATAGAAATCTTCAGTCTTGGAGAAATAACATACATTCCTCTGCTGCTCATAATATCATTAGATTTACTACCTAATAGTCATGTGTGCACTTACTGAAGCAATTACCAAATAGTAGAGAATCTTAACAATGGCTGAAATCCATAGACTTCATTAGTCCATAATCATTGTGGGGATAATCAATGCAAAGTGGCACAAGGACAAAAGAGTACAAGAAACACAGACTAAATATGAAAGACTCAACAGTTTACTTGAACTTTTTATGCATAGATTTTGAAGACATCCCGAGTGTAAGGTGAACCCTCTCATAGTTGAGACAAGAAAACTTTGCTGAAACAGTTAATGCTGGTGCCATGAATCATAGTTTAGCCCAGTGCTGCCAATGCAATTGCCATATTCCTATCAGCTACCATTTTAGTGATAATATGTTTAAAATTGGATCTTTCTTCTCCCCCCTCTGCCTTTCCCTCTCCTACTTTTTTCCATCTGAGAGAGAAATCAGTAACATCAAATGGGAGAGGGTTTATATGGAGCTCTATAAGATGTTTCAGAAAAGTATTCAGATTTGATAACATTCTGTGTCCATATTATAGATGAGTGACACCTTTCCTGACTAGGCTGCCATTATATTACTGAGCACTGTCACAGCACCAAATATACCATCAGAGACTGGTGAAAGTGCATTGGTGTTTGATCTCATTCTCTCTTCTTAAGTTCCCTATCTTGGCTTCCATGGGCAGGGTTCTGTTGGATCACTGCAGAATTTAGTCCAGTTGCCTGCAGCATCACCTGATTTAGTAAAGACCAGAAGCATAGCTACACAAAGACTGAAGACATAAAGGAACACACCTAACAGAATAGCTTAATCCAAATAGCTGCGGTTAAAAATCACTATAAAAATTCCTGTTTTAAGTCACTAAATATCACATTAATTTGTTATGGAGCATTCGGTGAGTTATTTTGAAATTTGTCAACAGAATTATATTTCTATTCATAATAAAGCTTAAAAGGCATGCTGACTTTGCCTTAAGGTAGCAGAGACTGATGAGTTTCAACAAGATGATTTTATGTAGCCCTTGGTAAACGAGCTTTGATACATAGTGCTATGAGCTAGTGAAATCATTAGAAATCACTTCCCTATGGTATTTGAAACATGAAAATGCATATTGTAAACTGTCCCTAGTAGGTAAATATATCTCCAGACAGAATGTTTAGAAGGTATGCTGGTTGCTCTTTATTTGAATGATTAAATAGAAAAAAAAAATAATGACTTGCAGTATGGTGTGCAATGGCCATGTGTAAACACATCTAAGGAATATCAAGAGAATATTTTGATATTCCTTATATCAAAATCCTTAAAAGTATTGATAGGTTGAGAAATATGTAAACAGGCCAGACATAGCAGTACATGCTTTTAATCCCAGAATTCTGGATGCACAGGCAGGCAGATTTTTGTGAGATTGAGGCGAGCCTGGTCTACATACCATATTCCAGGCCTGTTAGGGTTACGGAGACATTCCATCTAAAAAACAAAAGATAAAAAAAAAAAATATATAAAAATACATTGTCTTCTGTATTTTTCTAGCATGTGGGTTTTATGGGCTATGTTCTCTCCTTTCCTAAATTTTATGCTGAATGTTTCACTCCTATGTTGTCAGAATCTGAGAGTCTATTTGTTGTGAGAGCTTTTAAATTGTGAAATATTAGTCATTAGTATTCCAATATGCCCTGTTGTTACAAAAAGGAACAGGGAGGAATGAAGGGAGGGAGGGAGGAAGGGAGAGAGTTGAAAGGAAAAAGGAAACAAAAAGAAAAAGAACTCTAAATACAACGGAACAGATAACTTAAAAGAAACAGTGGTCTACAAGTCAAGGAGACATGCCTCTGAAGAAACCCACATCAGCAATACTTTGATCACTGATTTGAAACCTCCAGAAATGTAAAGGAAATAAATTTCTACTCTCCACTGTACCCAGTTAGTACTGCTTTAACAAGGCAGGTTGAATAAATGACTATAAGATCATATGAGACTTCTGAAGAATAAAAATGGTACCTATACAGTCAGGCTAGGTAGGCATAATTTTAATTCCAGCACTTGGGAGATAGATTTTTATAAGATGGAGGCCAGCCTGATCTACATAGTGAGTTCCAGACCAGCTGGAATTACAGGGAACTTGTTAAAAAAAAAAAAGATGAAAAAGATAAAGCAAAGCAAAACAACATGGTACCTATAAAATACTAACAGAAAAGATCTCACCACTAGTTCTCTAAGAGATAAGTACAGCCTAAAACACAATCAGCTAATATCTTTGGAGAAAGTCAGTTTTCCAAAATTGAATTTTGACATAACTGTTCATTTACAGACTGTTAGAAATTACATTCATGGAAAACTCACTAAATATTTAAAGAGATTTGTGTTAGTTATTTTTCTGTTTCTGTGATAAAACACCAGTGCAAAGGGCTTACAATTCCAGAGGGATGTTTCCATCATGGTGGGGAGGCATACAGAGACAAGTAGGTGGAGCAGAAATCTGAGATGTCATACCTTTAAGCAGATGCAAGAAACATAGTGAAAGGACAGGTGTAGCAAAGCCAAGAGCTCTCAGAGCCCCCTCCCCCATAGTGGCATGCTTCTCCTGATTCCTACAGGCTCCATGGCTCTCCCCACTCCCCTTGAAATGGCACCAACTGGGAATACAGTATTCAAAAACTTGGAGTCTATAGGGACCATTCTAATTCAAACCACCACAAGTTTATATACAAACATTCTGGCACTCTTTACTGAAAGGTGCTAGGACTGTTCTGAAGTTCTCTTGTGAAGGAGAAGAAAATATGTCAAGAATGGGGCTCTAGGGGTTGGAGAGATGTCTCAGAAGTTAAGGTTGGTTTCTTTTGCAGAGGACCTGGGTTTAGTTCTTGCAGCTCACACCTGTTTATAACTTTAGTTCCAGGAAACTTCTGGTCTCTGAAGGCATTGCATAGCACAGGTACACTAACATACATGAAACCAAAACACTACTGAAGAAAGAAAGAAAGAAAGAAAGAAAGAAAGAAAGAAAGAAAGAAAGAAAGAAAGAAAGACAGAAAGAAGGAAGGAAGGAAGGAGAGAGAGAGAAAGCAGGAAAGAAAGATATATTTCAATGAGCTCCCCATAAATAAGGACTGTGGAAAAATAAAGACACATCAAATGAATAAAGTCAAGACAATTGTGAAAACATGAAAATTAGAGATACAGCAGGGTTTGACAGAATGTCATTGTCCCAGAAATGGACAGGTGTCTGATGTCAGAGTTATTAATTGAAAAATACATGGAATTCCCTTTTTCCCTCCTTTTCAAAAGTTAGCATTCCTTATGTTTGTTCTATCATCTGTCACCATCTTAATTTCAATTTGCTCAAAGGACAAAAGTGATGTCAATATAACCTTTCTTCCTCTACCAGAATGCATCACAAGATTCTGGAATTTCTTACTGGTGTTTGGATGGTAGGATGATTTTGGTGATTTGTGAGTTTTCTTTACAAGTGGTACACAAGAGTATTCTGCTGCCAGAGGCAAATTATACCACATCACTACAAATGGAGGCAGATGTTGACAGTGGAATTGGGCATCCCATAGCATTTGAACAATAAGTCAGTATTAAACAAGGTAATCAGAGACCAGTAATTTACTTATATATTGTCTTATTGTAGTTCTTGCTGTTCTCAAACCTTCCCCAACACTAATGCAATCTAAACAAATATGATATATGAAGGTATTAATTATATAGCCAATCAATCATTTCATTTTGACCTGGAAATTGAATCTGTCCGGTCTAGTAGTCCTAGCTGTGTTTAGTAGTCCTAATTGTTAAACAGCGAAACTGTGAATCTATTACTATTGTTTCAATATACTTACCATGTGTTTAATTTCATGTCTTAGAGAGCTATTGTGATAATATTGGACAACAGAGGCTGTAAATCTCCAATTTTTAATGGGGAGGGAAATAAATATTTAAATGGAAAGTAAGCCAAATTGAGAAAAATATTAAGAAAAGTAAAGTTTTGTCCTTATAATATATGCACAATATAATTAAAGATTAAATGGAAATGAAATACACAATGAAACAGTGTCCTAAAATATGCTTACCTTTTTAAGTTCTTTAAGTTTTTTGCATAACATTAACTGAAATTGATGAAAAATATGTCTCAAGAAAGGTTAAATTCATCTTAACTAATTCATTAGGAGTTTCATAGAGTGTATTTTGCTCATATATTCCACCTGCCTACCCACCCATCTTTGTGGTCTGTTTTTCTCCCTTCAAGTCCAATTCATGTTACCCAAACACTCTTGAGAGTAAATTCAGTCCTGCAGTGTGGTTGGCCTAGCAGGGGCGACATACTGACTAACTCTCCTAGCAGTTCTCATAGCCTAATGGCTTTTAGTTCAGGGTAGGAGTACATGTCCATCTCCCACCTGCATGATGGCATTTATGTCTTTCTTAAGCAGATCTTGTGTATGCTGTCAGAATTGCTAAGAGTTCATATGTACAACTGCTTAATTAAATATCATTTTAGATTCTTCTTGGGAAAGTAACAGAACATATGTGTTATAGTCCCAGGTCACCTTTTAAATTCTATATATACTTGTGTGTTGTGTGGGGAAGTAAGATGATACAGAATGTCAAACGCTGACATTTTGAGTTTCACAGACTTTTGAGTACTTTCTGATGCATAGCGAAAAGTGTAAGCACACATTAGGAGATGTAATAGGGACTTTACAATAAAATCAACTAAAAAGTATAATTGATTTTAAACATTCCTGTTTTTCCATGTATATGTGAAAGAATAGCTGTTGATACTTTTGCATTTTTATATTTATTATATTGTCATAAACATTTCTATTCTTCACCATCAAAATAAATACTATGACCTAGTATGATATTTGTTATTATTTTTGAATGTATCAAAGGAATTTCAACTCAAACATACTGTAAATTTATAAAACATGAAGCTTAATGTATAGCACTAGCTTATCAAAGATAAACGCATTCAAAAAACTGCCAAATATTTAATTCCTGTTGGTTAATAATATTGCAAAGCAAATTAACAAAAAAATGGGATGGAGAGGAAGATAATTATTTCTACTTGTCTCAGTTTTTAATTAACCACATCAAAGGTAATAGAGCTATTCTCCCTTTATATTATCATGCCCACCCACAGACGCACTCACACACAGACAGACACAAATATACACAAAGTCAACTTGACTGAGAATAATTAACATAGTCTAAAATGGTTTAATTAATGTATGATGTCTCAGAACCACCTCCACAAGTTAATCAATAGATGGATTCACACTACAATATGATTCTCCTAGTTTCTTTGCAGAAACAAAACCAGAATCCTCATAGAACTACACACACATTTTTCAGCTCTCTTTTGTTAATCTGAGTACTTTACACATATATCCCATCTATCAATCTATCTATCTATTTCTATCTATCTATCTATCTATCTATCTATCTATCTATCTATCTATCTATCTATCATCTATCTACACACACATATTATGCACACATGCG
>NW_008337804.1:1661243-1665812 GCF_000622305.1 Nannospalax galili | reverse complement strand
TTATATATACTTAAATTTAATATATCATATCCAGGAAAATTCTTAATTTATTTATCTTTTAGAAAAAATGATAGACATCTATAGTTTCTTCAAAGCTACAAGGTTAAATGGCGTATAATAGTCAAATTTTTTGTCTGCTAGTGAACTTTATTGTCTCATCTTTCTATGTAATAATGGAATATGAAAAAGAGTATTTACAACCAAAACCAGCAAGCATCCTTGAAGATCATTTAATACGTGTTTTAAAACAGGATCCCAGGCAGTTCAGGCATGTTTTGAACAGAGATAATGGACTTGCATGTACCTTTGGTTTGGTTTTGTTCACTTGCTTTTTTTTATGTTTGTTATGTGTTCTCAAAGTAGTCTATTAATACTTTGAGAGCTCTTCGTGCAATGTATTTTACTCACATGTACCCTTCTTTCTACTCTTCCAAGATCTCCCCTACTCCTTACCCAACTTTGGGTTGTTTTTCCCCCATTAAGTCCACTATGTTTTATCCAAATATTATAGGATTAGGAACATGACCTGAACTTTGTTTGAGCAAGCATTACACCCTTAAAAGAAAAGTTACTCTTTCTCTACCAACAGCTATCATATCCAATAGCTTCTCAGCTGGGCAAGGGGCAAGGGAGACCATCACTTTCCCCACTGTTGGCAGGATTTTTTGTAGCTTGATCGTTATTAGGTCTTCTTCATGCTGTTGTAATTGCTTTGTGTTTATATGTGCAATTGCCCTGCTGTCTGAAAAATAAAAAAAATTAAAAAAATTAAAAAGCTGTTTCCTTGTGGTCCACAACCTCCAGCTCTTATAATCTTTCCTTTCTGTCTGTCTTCTCTTCTGAGATGATCTCTGCCTTCAGGAGAGGGGTATGAGATTTAAGTCCTTTTGGGGGCTAAGTAGACCCCAGTCTCTTATTCCCCACACATTAAGAAGTTGTGTGTCTCTGTGGTAATTTCCATTCCATGACAAGAAGCTTCTCTGATGAATGTGAGAGATGCACTATAGCAGTATAGCAGTAGGTCATTACCCATCCCAGTCTCCTTTGATTACCACTGGTAGTTTTGGTGGATATAGTGATAGGCCATTTCATGACTTGTAGTACATCAGTCCACATCCTTCCAGGTTTTACAGTTTCCATTGAAAAATCAGCTGGTTTTCAGGTGGATCTGATTTATACCTGAGTTGATCTTTCTCTTTTGTAACTCTCAATACTTTGCTCTGCACATTCACTGTTCTGTTAAATGACACTGGGAGTTTCATTTCTTTTACTATTTGGACATTTTTCCTCTAGGATTTTGTTAAAAATATTTGCTGTACCTTTGATCTGAGTTTCTTCTCATTTATTTACATGTATGCTTTTAGGTTTGACCTTTTAATACTGTACTCAATTTATTGCATGTTATGTTCCTGGGTTATTTTAGATTTTACATTTTGTTTGACTGAGTTATCTGTATCCTCTACCTTGTTTTCAAGGCCTGATATTTACTATTCCACTTATTCAAATATGTTTGTGATGATTTCCTCTGAACTTCTTGTCTAACTTTCTGAGTTTTTCACTTTGAGTTTTGTTTTTGTTTTTTTTTTTTTTTTTTTCATTTTGGGTTTTCTTCGGATATTCTCTATGAAATTCTAATTTCATACTTGAATTGTTCTAGTTATTTCATTCAACTGTTCTTGTTTTCATGTCTTCATTCAGTGTTTTACTCATTTCCTATTTAAGTTCCTTGAACATATTTATAATTGTTTTTGAAACCACTGTCTTCTGTATTTGCTCTTCTCAAGAAACATTGCAATGGGCATACAAATCTCTGGATGAGCCATATTCTCTTGGTTATTCATGCTGCCTGTGTTTTTGCAATGGGACTTAGGTATGCTGGTTTGAATGAGAAGTTTCCTCCTCAGGATCAAGTATTTGATGACTTGATCATTTGGTGGTGCTTTATGGAATCTTTAGGAGTTTGGGGTTGATCTGGTGGAAGAAAGTCTGACTACCTCTGCTCTCATGGCTTCCCAACAGGACAGACTCTCATCTCTCTGGAACTATGAGGCCAAATAAACACTCCCTTCTATAAATTGTTTTGATAATAGCATTATATCACAGCAACATAAAAGTAACTAATATAGAAGTTTGTATCAGAAAGTTGACATGGTTGACAGAATAACTGCTAGGGGGTAGACAGATGTTAAACCCCTGATCTTCCTGCCTCAGTTCTTAAGTGCTTATATTAGATGTGTATGTCACAATGCCCAGGTTTATGAGAGCTTGAGATGGACCCAGAACTTTGTATGTGCTAGGTAAACTCTACCACCTCAACAACATTCTCATCCCCATTTAGTGCTTGTTAACCAGGACTGTGCACATGACCAGCACATCATAAACTATGATGGAACCAAGCAGGTACTTAGTTTTAGAGTATTCCATTGGCTTTCCAAAGTCAAGTTAGGTAGTCAGTACAGTGACACTAGACACTTAGTTCAAGTTGGAACATCTATAGCTCACTCCCTTCTCCTTAGGTGCAGAGATTCTCATGGAGAATTGGCATAAAGATTATAATAGCCAGAGATAGTGGACATCCGCAGTGGAATATTTTTTGCTGTATTAGACAGGGCCATTGCACACATGAAATTACAAAGACTGTGAACGTATGTACAAAGCCTGAACAAGATCAAGCCAGACAAAATGACAGCATAGATGACTGACTGCCTCATGAAATTCCACTTCTAGCTGAGAAGCTGCTGGGAATTCATGGTTGCTGTGGAAGAGAGTAAGTTATCTTCAGGGACGCAGCTTCTGAAAGGCTACCCATGTTTCAGTAGATGGTACTACACCAATGTCCATGCACGCAGCACTAATTGGACTCAGCAAGTTTTCAAAAAAAGAAAAGATGAATTTGGGAGGAAAAAGAGGTGACAGAGACTGAGGAGGAACTGAAGGGGAAGAAATTGGGGGTGAATTTGATCAAGAGATATATGCATGTATGTGTATGTAGTTCTTGACAAAAAATATATAAGTGAAAAAGAGAGAAAAAAGTGACTAAAACTTGCACTAAGGAAAATCTGGGTAATCTAGCTAACTTGATAGACCTTAACATATGTGACAGAATGTATGATAACTGCTGGTTGTGAAATGAGGGGATGTGGATGGGAAAGTGTGTATAAAGACGAGTGTTTGTATGAAATGCATAAAAAATCCAATCAAATATATAAAACACACAGAAAAACAAAACAACAAAAATTAGGAGAAAAGCACTAAATTGATTTGAAAGAAACTTTGATATTTTTTATTGCAATTGCTCTTTTGCATATTCTTCATTTCTCCATTGCTAAGCATGCATGATTGAAATCGTGCAACGAACCTCATGAACTTTAATTTAGAAAGCAATCACAGGAAAACTAAAAATAGATTTTAAACTAAATTTTAGAAATCAATGTGATAGGTTTATTGTTAATTGTATCTAATTAATAAAACTTATAAGCCGTATTTGTATTCACAATAGTGTCATAAATTGCATACTTTATTACAAGGAATTTGCACGATAAAATTTTTTTACTTTAAAAATTAATTAAACATCTAGCTTCCATAAAATAGAAATTAGTAGAGTTCAATGTAAATTAAATATGGTTGTTTATGAATGTATATTTGTATATATTTTTTAAATATAATTTGTATACAAAATATCAGATAACAGATAAATTCATATTGTGATTCCAAATACATGTTAATAACTTCTATATCTTTCCTCGGTTTTCCTGATAGATTTAAAGCATTTTATAACTTTTATTACTTTGGATATGTGAAATGTAGAATCCATATTTATTATAGAAATGCATAGCTATATAGCTGAAAGCTTTTATTTTGGGAAAATTTAAAATAATAAATTGAATAACTAGGATTACTGACATAATTACACTCTAATTTAAATGAAAAACATAAGTCTTACTAAATCATAAGTCAGAATATACAGTATGTAAATAGTTACTGGTGCTTTGTAGCTAGACTACCCCTCTTTTTTTTGTTTTTAAAATTTATTTATTTAATAACCACATACTTAGAAGAAGCGTTTCATTACAACAGCATTAACCTATTCAATAACATTTTTCTGAGCTAGGGTACATCTCTTTCAAAATTGGCTGTACATTTCTAGGTTTACAGATGAATTATTACCCTTATATAATCTTTTACTCATTATAAACTCTATAAGACATAAAATTAAATGAGGTTCCAACGTTTAAAAAAGATCTCCACTTCGTTGTCAAAACACACAATTTCATACAGAAAAATTCATTCCAAGCCTATTGACATTGAGACGTTTTCACATGCATTTCTAATCTCTATATACATGACTATCACTGGTTACAGTCACCCACCTTCTGAGCTCCTCGGCATCTGAGCATGAATACAAACTCGTCAGGTAGACAGCCTTCCTCTCCCACTAGAGCCTCCATACTCTGCTATCCCTGCAACTGTGCACTGTGCTGTAATCACCCCCATCGATTACCCCCTATCTGCCTTTCTGGTAAATCTAGTTACCCAGAGGTCCCTGTTCCAGGAGGATCAGCTGTTCCT
>NW_008337804.1:1659276-1660027 GCF_000622305.1 Nannospalax galili | reverse complement strand
TCCATCTACATGAAGATAAGTCAAAGGTCCTGCTCGATCATTGTTGGCTTCTCTTGGAAGCATGGAGGAAATGATTCCTCCATGTTGACCCTCTTCTTTATAGAGTGGACACTGGTTCAAGTCCATCTGGTGGGGTAAACTTGGCCACCTTGATCAAGAGGTGAGATGACCCACCACCATTACAGGTCATTTTGCGAGATGCTCATGATCCTTGGGAACTAATCGACTTAGGAGGGCAGGGAGCAAAATGTGTCCTTTGTATCCCTCTGACCCAATTAGTATAGATCTCAGAGTATGTCTGTTAAACATCCAAAAAGGTTAGTTCCACCATTCTGGCATTTTTAATTACTGTGTGTCCTGCAGATAAATGTTGGATAATGACCAGTTGGTCTCAAATAAACTTTATCTGGAGATATATTCCTTTATCTGTTATGCATAATTTCTCAGTAGATTGTAGGAATAATATGGTTCCCTCTGGTTTTTGTAACTAGCTAGTCATTGTTTCTCTCTTGTATCGTCACACCCCTCTATCATGGTTTTCCCACTTAAGGTGCCCCCACTTCCCCACCTTTCTTCCTTATTAATACCCTTGCTCCTATGATCCTACCTCTGTTGAGCTTCTTCTTTCTCCTTATCCCCTAGGTTCCTCATATACCCTTCCCTCCCCCCTCCCTTAGAATAACCCAATTTTTATCCATATCTCCCTTATTAGCACCTGTTTCCTACTGTTCTTCTCTTTCAGAGACTTTCT
>NW_008337804.1:1657593-1658156 GCF_000622305.1 Nannospalax galili | reverse complement strand
ATTCTTCTACAAGTGGAGATCCAGTTTTGCCAGCACCATTTGCTAAACATGCTGTCTTTCCTCCAGTTAATGTTCTTGACCCCTTTGTCAAATATCAGTTTTCTAAAATTGCCATTACTCATATTTTGGTCTTCATTTTTGTTCCATTGGAATATGGGTCTATTTTTATGCCAGTACCATATTGTTTTTATGACTATATCTCTGTAGTAGAGCTTAAAATCTGGTATAGTAATCCCCAGAGCAAGCTCTTAGTTCTCAGGGTTGTTTTGGCTATCCGGGATCTCTTGTGCTTCCATATGAATCTTAGGATAGATTTTTCCAGTTCTGTGAAAAATGTCAGGGTATATGCCAAGGAGTGGTATAACTGGGTCAAATGGTAGGTTCATTTGTAGTTTTTTAAGAGTTCTCCACACTGCTTTCCATAGGCGCTGAACAAGTTTGCAGCCCCACCTGCAGTGGATGAGTGTTCCCCTTTCCGCACATCCTCTCCAACATTTGGTATCATTTGTTCTCTTGATCTTGGGCAGTCTGACTGGGGTAAGATGAATTCTTAAAGAGGTTTT
>NW_008337804.1:1652943-1654309 GCF_000622305.1 Nannospalax galili | reverse complement strand
CTTTTGATTTTATATTGTTGTGGCTGGACTGATTTTTGTCTTCAGGAGTTCTGCGGTGGCCCACTTCCAAAGTGGGTCAGAAGTTTTCAAACTTTCTCCTTGGGTCTGGAATCTTCTAAGAATGATTTTGGCCTCACGAACTTGGGTGTTGGACTGACCTGATATCCTGGCCGTGGCCATGCCACGCAGGGATGGAAAGGGTGATGGGGCGGGAATAATCCGGAAGATTTCCCAGAGAGTGGATTGAGTAGCTGGGTTGTACTGGATGCAAAGGATCAGGGAGAGGCAAGGTAAGCCGCGGAGCCCCAGAAAGAGGCTGTCAGCCCCAGAAAGAGGCTGGCAGGTATTGCAGGACCAGGGAAGCAGAGAGAGGTGAGGGCCGGTCCGGGTCCAGAGGCAGTACTCATGGGGCCCAAGGAAGGCACCAAGCCGGTGGGGGTGAACAGGGTCAGGAATCAGCACTGACTCCCCAGGTGTCTGGGGCTCCAAGACTAGGAATGGCACAGGGCCCAAGCTAGGAGTAGAGAATAGTGAGGGAGATGGAAGGGTGAGCGCGGCTGGCATAGTCAAGGTGAGGAGGGTTGCATGGTAGACTTACCCCAGGAGAGGCCTGAGGGTGGGAGAGCGGGTCAGGAGAGTTGGCCAGTGATGCAGATCCAGGAAGCAGGGAGAGGTGAGGGTGGGGCCAGGTCCCATGGAAGCAGTGCTCCTGGGGCCCAAGGAAGGCACCAAGCTGGCCTGGGCGAAAAAGATCAGCAAGCAGCACCAGTTCCCCAGGTGTCTGGGGCCCAAGACCAGGAATGGCGCAGGGCCCAAACCAGGAGTAGAGAACAGCGGTGGAGATGGAAGGGCGAATGAGCCCGGGGGAGTCAATGCGCGGAGGGCTCCACGATGGACCCACCCCTAGAGGCCTAAGGATAGGGTAGAAGGCCAGGAGAGTCAGACTACCCCTCTTTTAATCTCGTCTTAGTATGCTCCTTGCATTAACTGGTGTGAGCTGCATATTATTTAACTACTAGTGAGTATTGGGGAAAGGTAAAAGAGCTTTGCATGTTTAAAGGTTTTAAAAAAAAATCCCTTGAAATAATTCAAGAAAGAAAAAGTTCTTACAAAAAGGCATATCACTATACAGTTCATAAATATACTATTTGGAACAATAGCACATGTTTTAAATTAAACTCAAATGGTTTGGTGGCAAAATTATCTTTAGGTACATAAGGTAATGCTGCCTTAAATGATATTCTTCCATATTTGATGAATTTGTGATATAACAAAAAACTGAATATGAATATTGAATTTTCTCAAATTTGGTTTTTCATAGAAATTATTGAATTATTACCACTTTCATCTATATATATATAGATAA
>NW_008337804.1:1651455-1652746 GCF_000622305.1 Nannospalax galili | reverse complement strand
TAAATGTACTCCATTTACTCTCCTCCCACTAAATTCAATGTACTCTATTATGTATAATATTATATACTATTATAAAGATATTATATGCAAATATTACATATAATTATGTATTATATTTAATATGATCTATAGAGCCCAGTTTGTGTCCCCTAACGTCTTCAGTGAGGGTCCATCCCCTGGAGCCTTTTTAATCTTCTAGGGGTCACATTCATGAGACTGTGACTCCCCCTCTCAGTCACCATCAGCTGTCAATAGCTCCTTACATACAACTGAAGTTCCTTCTTCACTTCTCCATGTCTATGTTGACACTTTGTCTTATGTGAATTTATATGAGACTTGTGAATGCTGTCACCATTGTTGTAAGTTCATATGAGTTAACTGACCAGCTGTCTGGAAAACTCTGTTTCCTTACGGTCATCCACTACCTCTGTCTCTTATAATTATTAGGCCCCCTTTTCCATACTGATTCCTGAAACTTGGGAGGGAGAATTTTCCTATAGTGTCATATTCAGGAATAAGTGCTCTGCAGCCTCTTGTTCTCTGTACATTGAACAACTGAATGAGATGTAGGAGAAAGTAAGGAATATATTGGAACTTATAGGCACAGTAAAGAAATTTCCAGACTGTACTCAGAGCACAAACATTAAGTCTGATCATTGACAAATGGAACTACATGAAACTATAAATCTTTTGTACCAGAAAGGGCATCATTTTTCAAGTGAAGAGGCAACCTACCAAATGGGAAATATATCTACCAACTATTCCTCTAACAGAGGGTTAGGATCTAGAATATATAAAAAACTCAGAAAATTATACATAAAAAAGCACAATGAAATTAAAAATGAGGCAAGGAGCTGAACAGGGATTTCTCTAAAGATACAAAGTACATAGCTCAGCACTTAAAAATTTTTTTTTCATCATCTCCAGTCTTCAAGGAAATGGCAATTAAAACCACTTTGAGATTTCTTCTTAGCGTACTCAGAATGGTTAAGATCCAAGAAACAAATAATGGCTAATGCCAATGTGGATGTGGGAACTCTTTTCTGCTGCTGATGGGAGTGCACAGTGTTGCAGGCACTATGAAAATCAGTGTGGAGAGCCCTCAAAATCTTAAAATTGATCCACATTATGATCCAGCCGTCTCACACTGACATATACCCGAAAGACTATACCATACTACAGAAATACCTGTTTATCCATGTTCATTGCTATTCTTTCCATAGAAGCCAGAAATTGGAAGCAAATAGATGTTTGCCACCTGATGAATGGATAACAAAGTTGTGATTTATAT
>NW_008337804.1:1651263-1651430 GCF_000622305.1 Nannospalax galili | reverse complement strand
CAGTCCTAAAACAAAATTATGAAATTTTCATGAAAATGGATTGAAATGGAAACATTCATTCCTGAGTGAGGTAACCCAGACCCAGAAAGATCATCATTGGTTGTTTTCTCTCATATCAAATAGCAGATAAATCTATATTGTGCTTCCAAATACATGTTTATGACTTC
>NW_008337804.1:1639334-1651240 GCF_000622305.1 Nannospalax galili | reverse complement strand
ACATCCAGATTTTTATATGGTAAGCTTTAATTATAATTGTGTTCAGTATTTACTACTTGTTTTTGTGATTTTCTTACTAACACTTTGACAACATACAAGTAAGTTGTTTAATATTGAAATATTCAAAACTTCTTCAGATATTTTAAGTTCTTATTTAATTAAATTTTGGGTTAAAAGAATTGTATTGCAATATTTTTAGTGCTAAATCCATTGATATTTGCCTTGGTGTTCAGGAAATTATCTTTGGTCACTATTTTATGGATAATTAATAACTGTATTAATCTGCTTTCAATAACTCTAAGTATGTAGACCTAATTTGAAAAATTGGAGAAATAATTTTACTGTTATTATATTTTCTTTTATTTAATACATAACAGCCTCATGTTTTAAAATATGTAACTTAATGGTTTATAAGCCATCATTTACAAACCAGCTGTAGTGTATATTCTCATGATGAACACTCATTCTATGGAGATATATATCCTATAAAATGTCATTAATTTTTTAAACTTTATAGAGTCATCTGGCTTTTGATAACTTAATAGCATAGATTAATCTATGTCTGTATACATTTATCTCTCCCCATAGATTTCCTTCTTTTTTATCCATTCTTGCATGTCTCTAGATTGTTATCCTATAACCAAAAGATCATTTATTATTGTTGTAGTCTAGCCAGATGTGTTCACTTCAGTTAGATGCAAAATTTATATATCTGTCTTCATTTAAAAATATTTTAATGCCACATTTTATAGTGTATAAAAGGGTTCTGGAAGATATTCGGTATGATTAATAATTACACATGTGCATTAATTTTGCCATTTAAAAGATGTCTTCTAGAAACAAGACACAGAATGAATAATTATAAAACAATCTTTTCATTGAGAAAAACAGGTCCAAATAATAGACAAGAACATGTGATAATCAGATTTTAATTACACACAGTGCTAGATATAGTACATGAATAGTCTGATTCTTCACTTCCTTCTTATGAGTCCGGTGAACACAGCTGTTTTCACTCAGTGTATTATTGTTTACCAGTGCAAATAAAAAGGTAAATACATGACTGTACTGAACCTACATGTTCCTCACTGATAAAGTTGTCTATCCATTCATTGCTTGGATTTTCTGCTGACGTTTATGTCCAGATAAGAGATTTGGAAAATCTTACACTATGCAGTTTTTTGATCACACAGCTTGGCTCCTTGATTATACTTTGTGATCCAAAAATTAAAGTTCACTTTAAGAATGAGCAACCACAGGCTGGAGAGATGACTCAGTGAATAGGAGAACTGGCTGCTCTTGCAGAGGATCCAGGTTTGTTTCCCAGCACTCACATGGTTGCTAACAACCATCCATATCTCTAGTTCAGTGGATCCGGGGCCCCTCTTCTGTCCTCCGCAGGCACTGCATGGCATCGATGCCCTTGCATACATGCAGGCAAAATACTCATACACATAAAAAAAAAAAATAAAAACTAATTTTTTTTTTAAATGAGCACCAAAAAAGAACTGGAAGCAGTATTAGTGGCTTATGGAAGATGGCATGTTGTATGGATTCCAGAAGGCTCTTCCCATTTCGAAGCAATTTGTGTACAATCATTCTACTTTTGTTGTGATAGTAAACAATGTTTTGTGTCAATTCATGTGATATTCTGTACATGGAAAGTCTCTGAACTAGCCTGGAAGGTAATATCACACAGCGCACTTGAGATTTTATGTAACTAAAATTTTTGCTGTTTATTTATTTTAAGTGTACTGTATCTAATTTTTCCCTTCGTTAGGGATGATCATTGAGTTGAAGGTAGAAAATCATTAGCTGGCATCACAGTATGTACAAAGAAACCACTGGTCAAAGAAAACTGGCCTCCAGGTATCTCTTTTGTGTCAGTACCTTGTTGTTGTGTTATTATAGTTTGGTGCTATAATTGCAATTTATGTATTGTAATATTTCCAGCACTTTAAAAATTAACTTTATTTGACAAATCCATACACGTATACAATATATTGTGATTAGTCTCTAGTGCATCAATATTTTAACTCTCTCTGATCCCAATCAGATTTCCCCCACCTGCCTTTCATTGGTACAAGGCTCTTTCCCAGAGGCAAGACTTTGGGTCTTGTTTTTGTGACTGATTTAATTTAATCAAGGCCATCTGTGTGACCACTGGATTAGATCTCTCCATTGGAACCTGGTGGAGATGTCAGTGGTACAAAATTGAAGGCAAAGTTTCCCCTTTCCCTGAAACTTTCAGTAGTAAATGGTCTACTACTGAATGATAGGATCTCCCCAAATCTCTTTCATAAAGGCCAGAATGTTTACTGGCTAATTTTTGTGGAGACCTAATATAAGGATCCACACTTGCTGTAAGGTTTTGAGTGCAATAGGTTTATCTTATCAAGGAGATGGTAGTTCTATGCTTTTCTCCCCATTGTCCAGATACTACATTCTTTCCTCATTTTCTTTAGTGTGCCCTGATCCTTAGAGGGGATGGTATAAATGGCATGTTTCAGGGTGATACTTATCCATTACTTATTTGCAGCAACATGAGCAACAATGAATCTCTACACTTACTAAGTTTCACTGGAAAAAGATAATTCTCTGATCCAAAATTGAGAGGTGTGTTTATCTATGAGTTAAAAACAAATATTAGAAGTCAACTAAACAATAATGACTTCCCCTGTAGGCCCTCTGATGCTACACTACCATGAGATTTTACAAGATTTACAGTATCAGGCATTGATGTTTTAGAACTTTTTTTTTATTATTTTCATTATATGTATGAGTGTTTTGCCTGCATGTATGTAAGTGCACCCTTGTGGTACAATACACATGGAGGTCAGAAGAGGGCACTGATCCCCTGAAACTGGAGTTACAGATTGCTATTAGCTGAAATGTGGGTGCTGGGACCTGAACCCAGGTCCTCTGCAAGAGCAGCAAGTGCTCTTAACTGCTGAGCCATCTCTCCAGCCCCTGCCTTGAAATTTTTTTAATATTTATGTCTCTCTGTATGTACAATATTTAATTACTATGGCTTTGTAGTGTAATGTGAAATCAGACCCTGTCTATTGTCAGTGATTTAGGCCCTCACTATGGCCTTATGGATGTGTTTATTATTTTCTGCATTGCATAAAATGTTTCTTCTGGAGGTCTGGCTTTGGAGTTGTGGTTGTTTTAATCTGTGGTTATTATAGAGCTAGTAATGGGTGTTTACAGTTATTTTGTTTCAGAACCTTCCATTATTTTAGAGCTTCAGGTTAGAAATTACTGTTAATCAGATGATCTTGACTTTATATTTGGCTTTTGTTCTCTCCTGAAGCTTTAACTTTTATTTTCTTTACTATGTATGGATACTGTTTTAAGTATGACCTTATGTGGGATGATTCTTTTCTTGTATTAGCTGTTTTAATTTCCATATGTATCTGGATTTCAGTTTTTCTACTATGATTTCACCAGTGATCCTGTCTTTGTCTTCAGCTAGAACTTTTTCTTTCTTCTCTGACCAAATATAAACTAAGCCTTATGGACCACTGAATATTAATGAGTATCAAGAAATCCTAGTTTCAAAACAAACAAAAAACAAAAATTATACTAGTATTAAACAACTCTCTAAAAATATATTTCATTATTTTTTATTTTATGTGTATGAGTATTTTGCTTGCATGTATATAAGTGCACCCATGTTGTGCAATGCCTACAGAGGCCAGAAGAGGACATTGGATCCCTTGGAACTGGAGTTACAGATGGTTGTTCCTTAAGGGGCATGTGGGTACTGGGAACTGCACAAGGGTCTTCTGCAGGTGCAGACAGTGCTCTTAACCACTGAGCCATCTCCCCAGTCCCATAAACAATTCTTTATACGTAGAAGACCATCTCTAGTCATGGCTCTAATGCTTAATTATCAAATGCTAATTTCCGAGATTTTAATGAAATCATTTACCTCAGCAAAATAGTTCTCATCATTTAATCTTCCCTTAGCTCATCTTTTGCTGTGTAACCACTGGTATCTCAGCAGGCTCCAGTGAGAAGTTCCATAACAGTGATCACACAGATGGCTGTGACTAAATCAGTACATCATGCAGGGAAACAAGAACAACAACAACAAAAAGACAAGGAAGTTGATAAGGGGTTTATATAGCAGATGTGTATTTGACATGGTTGGGAAATGAGAGGAATCAGAGAATCAGAATGTATTATATACATGTTTAAAATTGTCAAGGAACAAATTTACTTAATAAAATTTACTCTTTTTTTATATTGTTAGAGCATTCATTCAATGGAAGAGTGAAGATCATTTACATGTTATATTCCATGGTCAGAAACAACATCAAAATGAATTTGTACTTGTACCCAGCAAAACATTCTAGATACCATAATTAACTTCAGAAATTCACACATAAAATCTTTCAGCTTTGTCTACATAAACATATTTTCTGACAATCAAATTTGTGTTCGAATTGGGGTTAAAAAAAAACAGAAAGAAAACATGCTCTTAAGAATTAATGACATCTGAAATCAAAGTGATGACTTATTTATGTTCAAAAGTATTAAGTTTCAATTTTAATCTCAATTTACATCCATGTAATTCTGTCTCCTTTAGATACGTGAACATGAATGAAGGAATCACAGAGATCAGAAAAATGCACAGATTTTCTTATGTTGGTGATGACTCAAGTCCTCTGAAGAGTAGCAAGTGCTCTTAATTACTCGGCAATCCCTCCAGCCTCCAAAGTGTTAAGTAAAGATGTTCAAAAGAAAACTTTTTCTACTGGAAATAGAATGTTTACATCTGTGATAAGACACAATGTAAAGAAATTATTCAGAAGACAAATAATTACAGGTACTAATGTTTTCTTTATATTTAGCCCAAGTTTTTCTATCATAAATTGTAATAACATGAACATAAAATACTGCTCTTATTTTTAAAAATACTCATCTACCATCCAAGTGCTAACCAGGCCCAACTCTGCCTAGCGTCTCAGATGAGATGAAATTGGGCATGTTCAGAATTGTGTGGCAGAGTTTCATATCTGGTCAGGCATAGAAAACTGACACCTGAGAAATTCCCAGTAAGAGGTGACACATCTCCAGTCAAATCTCTGCAACTAAGGCTCATGGAACATAACAGAATAAAGGTAGAGAGAGGGCTAATGCACCCCTCAACTCTTACCAGTGACGCTTCCATGAACATCAGGGTGTGATGCACACAGAAGGCCATAAGTAGCCAAATTTTGGAGAACAAGAGACTGCAGAGTGTAGGATGGACTCCTATATGGAATCTCACCCACCCACCGCTCAGGGTCCATTGCAGAAGAGGAAGTGGAAAGATTGTAAGAGCCAGGGCTGGTTCATGAACACAGGGAGGCAGAAGCCACCAGGCCACTGGAGGCTTGGTCATGTGAGCCTGTGGCAATGGTGGTATCAAGCATAGGACCCATGTCAGCACAATTAAATAAGGGCCCAAAGGGCAGATGAGAAATAGGTGGAGGGCCAGCACTATCTTGAGAACTATTTGTGACTGATTGCAGCTGTGTGAGGGAAGTATGACTGACATATGACCACTGATGGGCTGTGTAGACTCCAGTGGAAACATTTACACTGAAGGATATTTGGATACAAACACCTGAATGAATAGGACTCCGCATGTATGGCAGAGAGAATAGGCTTTATTGGGGGAGTAGGGGGAGGCGTGGATACGGGAGGGCGTCTGGATTTGAGGGGGAAATATATGAAAATTTAGAAGCTCTATAAAAAATTATTAAAAAATAATCATCTCATATAAAGTGCATGTGACTATTTTAAGTAATTTTCTGAATTATATCTTTCAATAAAATGCTTTTGCAACTAAAATTAAAAATAAATTAATGGTCTAAGTTTATTCTTAATATTTAACTTGAAAATTAAGGCCTTATTTTGGGCTTAAATTATCCTTTAAATCTGTATTGACAAGTTATAAGCAACACCTTCTTTAATAGAAAGAGTCAGTGACACTATTTTCTGTGTTGTTCATTTTCTATGGTAATTTATTTCTAATGCAAACTACAGGTATGATTTTTCTTAGATTTACAGAGGGACTCTCAAGATGCATTAACCTAAAGTGAACTAATCAAGCTTTACCATCTCTAATTTATATGAAGATATTCTTTTTTTAAAATATTTTATAGTCAGTGTCATTCAGTACATATTATCTAACTGTGCCTTCCAGATGCAGAAAGGGATAAAGCCCATGCTCAAATTAGAAACCATATATTATACTAATTGTAATCTAATTTCTGAGGTATAGAAAAGCCAGATATCTTCATGAGAATGTCTGATTTAAGCTTGTTTCTCAAACATGTGATAAATTTGGAAATAATGGATTTAACTAATTTTGTTAATAGAATTTCAAGACCTTGGGTCAGTATTAGAAGAAGATAATTTAAAATAGTTTTCAGCTTGAAGAAAACACTTGCAGAAAAAAACACTTAAAAGAAATATATCAGACTTAAATTACTCTGAAATTGCAAAGCTATAATTTTGCATCCTCACATTTTTTATTATTCCCTAGCTCGGATAGAGTAATCTCCCAATGATATTTTAATAGACAGATTTCTAAGCTACTTCTGAACAGAAAGTCAAAATCATTTTGTGATTCAGATGCATTACAGTTTAAACCCCTAGAACCTTTAATTACCATTCTCTTCTTGTTAAATAAAACTAATTTGTTCCTTTTTGTTTCTATTTCATTATGTATTGAAAGGGCAATTCTGACTAAGCTACTATTCTGTGAATACTGACTAACTGGGATGTGGTTTTGCATTTACTTGAAATCAATGGAACATCTTTCAAACAAAAAGGAAATATATTCTTAGTATATAAATTAAATACAGTTTGAACTTAATAATTATAGATCTGCTCTATTAATTTTACTTTTAAAATAAAAAATCAGTTGGAAAACTAATGCTACAAAACAAAATATTTTGAAGTTGTCATATTATATAGGTCCATTATTTACTGTACCATGATTTTGACATTTTGAAATGCATTCCTTTCACCTGTTTTGTGTGTGTGTGTGTGTGTGTGTGTGTTTGTTTGTTTTTTGTTTTTGTTTTCTTGTCCAGAAAATTCTGCACTACAGAGAAATTGGAACCTGGTAGGATATGAATGTCTTTACTTCATGGGCCGAAAGATAGTTGTGCTTTTTCTCTCACTTCTCTGATTTTCTTTGTCAATGACTTCAAGAAATTATTACTGGAAGAAACACGGAGATTAACAATAAATTGCTTAGGAAATTTTGTTCTACTGCTTCAGCAACCAGACACGCCAATGACTTATTTTTCATTCTAAATGTGAATGAATAATATATTAACTATATGTATATAAATTATGGTTTTATATATATATATTCTACCGGCTGTATTCCTCTGTAGGGATATATATTAATACATATATAGTGAAGGGATTTATTATATTGCCTTATACAACTCAGGTTGGATTAGCAACAATGGCTATTTGCACCCAGGAGAGGATGAGAACTGTACAGCTGTTCAGTCTATGATGCTGGACGCCCCAGCAGTAGCAGTATTACAAGGGAGACTGAAATATTCCTGGAAAGTTATCGGTATTTGACACACATTGCATAGTCAAGAGGAGTGATTCTAATGTCAACAAAGGACAGAGGTGGCAACAACAGTCTCAGGAGCAAGGGAGTTGCACACACTATAAGGAGTAATAGCAGAAAAGCAGAAAATAGTGGTGCTGTTCTCTCAGAACTCTTGACTTTGGTTCACTACCAGAAGGTCCTGCCTGCTCAGAGGAAGTTTTCCTCTCCTATAGTTAGTCCTTCCAGTAAATAGCTTCATGCTCCTGCCCAAGAGCATGTCTCTTAGTTGATCCAGAATCCATTAAGTTGGAAATAAATATTATCACACTATTTTTCTCCAAAGTATCAAAAAAAATATGATACATATAAATACACAAGATTATATATTACAAATACACACATAAATCCACTATATATATACATATATATGTATATATATATACATATATCCCAAAATTGTTCAAAACCATCCTTTAATCTTTAACCACTTGTTCTTTTTTTGAATTGGAGACCTTGTGACCTGCATATCACAAACAACTTCACACTGTGTGTACACTGGCCACAAATTTTCAAAACAGGTATTTTGGGAGGCATGTCAAGCTACATGAAGGGTTTAACTGAAATCAGTATCAGTTCAAGCATAGCAGTTTATGTTTTATTCATTAATTCATTTTCTTTTGGAGGCCCCAATTGAAGGTCTGTCATCTTGTTTTCCCTGTGGTAAATGCTAACGTTTCTATAGATGTAATAATTGCCCTCTTTAATTGTGGAGCAGTGGTTTAATCAATTGTCTCAATAGAGATATTATACAGATTTAATACCATCAATCTAGACAGTGAGAAGAAAATACCTCATACCTTATTGGATAGTATGGAGCACCGAGATGATAGATGGGTGTGGGACTGGAGGGATGGATCAGTTGTTAAGAGCACTGGGACTAGCTATGTATTTCAGACCTGTCTCTGCCTACCCAATGGAGTTATTGGTTTAAAGACATGTGCCATTATGAACATCGGGACTCTACTTTTGAAGACACAAAATATTTAGGATAACAGACATGGAGGAATCCAGCTAGGCTGTCCTGGAAACCTTCTTTAGAACAAGCTTTTATGGTATCAGAAGATGCTATGCAAACTGCCAAGGGAGAAAAATGAATCAAAGTGTAAGTCTTATGAACCACAGCAATATTCATCCCAGCAAGAGATTTGATTCATACTAGTACAATAGTGGCTCTTTCGTCTTTGGAATAACCAAGAGCTGTTTAACTGGACTTAAGATTCACACAGTAAGAGCAAATAAATACCTGGCACTATAAACCTAGCTAAATACCTGTGATGTCAGAAGTCATAGACCCTGGTGGAGAACCTACTATTTTATTCTCATTTAACTAGACAAATATAATTTCTAACTATATTCTAAATAATTATCCTTATGCCTACAGATAAGTATAGTTCTGGCCATTCATCAAAGTTTTTTGCAATGCTTGGAGACTATTAGAGAGATAGACAAAACACAGAGTTAGTGTGGGACCCCAGTGCATATATCTGGAATATAATACTTACACAAAAGGCTTAGGAATCTTTAGGAAGAGGAGACATAAAGAATATTAGAACCAGGTTATCAGGACACCAGAGACTAGATAGTATTCGCCAAACAAAACAGGGTAGCTAAACACATGCAGTATCAAATGACTGCCTAAGTAAGACCTGCATATTAGTAATACTATTTGGCATGCAAATGAGGATGGGGACATGTCACAAAGTCTCAACAAAGAATTAACAAAGAAGAGTTAAAAAGAATCAAAGACTGTTGTGAGAGAGAAAGAATCAATTTTCTGCAGGGACAAGCCCTTTGATAGGTTATCCATTCGCATGTGATCCAAGTTAAAAATCCTTTTAAAATTTTTAAAAATTATTAAAAAAGGAAATTACATTAGCAACTTAGTACAAAGATCTATTGAAATTTGGCTTCAGTTTGACTTTTTAAAAACTTTTAAAAATATTTTATTTATTATTTTTATTTTATGTGTATGAATGTATTGCTGCATGTATGAGTGCATCCGTGTCGTGCAATGCTGTGGAGGTCAGAAGAGAGCTTTGGATTCCTCTGGAACTGGAGTTAAGGATGGTTCGTAGCCACCATGTGGGTGTTGGGAATCAAACCCAGGTCCTCTGCAAGAGTAATCAGTGCTCTTAACCGTTGAGCCATCTCTCCAGCCCTAAAACTTTCAATTTTTTAAAAAAATATTTATTTATATATTTTTAAATTTTATGTGTATGACTGTTATGTCTGCATGGATGTAAGTGCACCCATTCAGGCAGTTTCCATGGAGGACAGAAGAAGGTGCTGAATCCCCTAGAACTGGAGTTATGAACAGTTGTTAACCATCATGTGGATGCTGGATTCTAACCTTAATCTTCTGTAAGAACTGTCAATGCTCTTAATCCCTGAGCCATTTCTCTCGCCCCAACATGCATGCTGTTTTGACAGTGATATAACAACAAATTCTGCTCAGAGGAAAATGCAAAATAATATCAATTCTGTTTCAAGCAGAAGTCTACAAAATAAAGTTCTAGATATATATCTTCTAAAGGTCACAGCATGCCCCTTTCCTCTAATTATAAGCCTTTTCACTAGTCAGGAATGTGTGGTCCTAGAAAAATTTTTGTGCATTTTTTACTTTCCATAAGTAAAGCTCATTTCATATCTTTGCCATCGTTCTCTGACAAGGATATCTGGTATCAGGTTGAACAGAAATGGTGAGGAATGGGTAATGATTTTTTGTTATATCTCAAGTGAATGTATGTCATGATTTATCAGCTAAAACATTTTCTCTACATTGTTTTGGAGTCATATTTTTATTGAGGATTTGTGCATTTCATACAATACATCTTAATCAAATTTTGACCCCCTCCTCACCTCCCATAGCCCTCCCCATCAGATTTGAGGTATCCTGTCATATATGTTAAGTCCTATCTGGTCAAGCATTTGTATCATCTTTACTCCAGTATTTAAATATGAACCTATGGCACTTTTTTCTTATTTTCAGTTCCAAAATTTCTAGTTGTTTAAAATATTTTAACCTTATTCTACCTTTATATGTAAATTATGTTAGATGATTTAAAGGTCTGCATGTGTATTTTTAAGTGCTATAAAACTGATTTTGTCTTACATTGAAAATACTCCTACAATTAATTTTAAACCTGATAATGTACTTATTTAATCACTGCAATTCACATATGCTTTAACCTTTGGTTGGCTATATGATCTTTCTTGGGTGCAATAGTCTAGTAGACTTGAGACTCACTACAGTACTCACACTTTGGTAGTGACTTCATTTGTTTGCTCATCTGAGATATCTGTATGTGTCCCAATCTACGAATGACACATTTTTACAAATAGACAAAGTTTTTTTTTCTCCCTTTCAGAGAAAGGACTGATAGATGTTGATTCAAGAATTTCTTAAATCATGTGGGCTTGGAATGCAGTGATCAGATTGATTGTGTCTCATTGGAGCTAATTAGTCTGTTTTTCTGCTTTGTGTGCAATTTTAAAAGTTGGGTGTTTTTTCACAGTTTTATTTTCTTTGTTTCATTATGAAATTTATAAGTATCATTTATTCTTATTTATGAAACACTCTTGTGGGCTTTTCTTTTAATCACATTATCACAGTAATGATTACTTGGTGAAAATAAAATGCTATCTAAAAATTGTCAGAGTTAAAATAATGTTCTAAGATTTTCCCATTGATGACTTGATACCTATAATGTATTTTAGAGATATTGTCAGTATTTTCAGTTTCACTAAGAGTCTACACGTCTGTGTTTGACTTGCTCTGCTCACTGTAACTTGTTATTTCATCTTCATGTTCCTATTGTCTTTGACACAGAATATTGTAAATGAATAATAATGCACATGAGTATGTGATATCCAAGATGTCACAAGCTTACCAGAGAGAATTTGACTTTCTCCTACAACATTTTGTGCATTGGCAATATAGACTCAAAATGTATTTCTTCTTAAAACTTTTCCATTCAGGAGCTGGATAGGTGAACACTAGCTGTTCTTGCAGATGTCCAGGGCTGGATTCCCAGCACACACATGGTAGTTAAAAACAGTTCATAGCTCCAGTTCTTGGGGGAATACATCACATTCTTCTGACCTCTGCAGTCATTGCATGACAAAGGTGCATTTATACACATGCAAGCAATATACTGATACACATAAAATAAAAATAATAAGGACTACAGAGATGGCTCAGCAGTTAAGAGCACTGTCTCCTCTTCCAGAGGACCTGGGTTTGATTCTCAGCACCCACATGGTGGCT
>NW_008337804.1:1573352-1639283 GCF_000622305.1 Nannospalax galili | reverse complement strand
ATATATATATATATGTTTACTGATAATAAATCATAAAGACTTTTGTGGATTTCATACAATGAATTTTAGTCATATTTCCTATCCGCACCCCCCATAGCCTGACCAGAGGACTTCATGGATTTTGTCATATATGCTAAGGCCTACTGAGTCAAGTTTGTGTTCCTAGATGCCCCTTGTTATATTCATCCACTGGAGCCTGTTCGGTCTGTCTAGCATCACTCCCTTAAAAATATCATCTCTCCTTCACACAGCAGTGATCAGATTCCAATAGTTCCTTGCTAAAATATAACCTCCTATCCAACCCAGTTCTATGCCGAATTTTGCCTGATTGAATTTGCATGCCTCTTGTGTATGCTGTCGCTATTGCTGTATGGTTATATGAGCAAATTCCCAGGAACTATAAGATTCTATTTCCTTATGGTCACATGCCTCCTCCCCGGACTCTTAAAATATTTCTGTCCTTTCTTCTGCAATGGTCCCTGAGACATGAGTGGGTGACATTTTATATAGGAGTCCTGTCCAGGCACCCACACTCTGTAGTATCTTATTCTCTAAACTTTGGCTAGTGTGGTCTTTTGTGTTCATCACCCTCTGTTGCATAAGTAAGCTTTGCTGGTGATAGTTAGAAGACAGTTATTTGTATACATTTATTTCTATCATTTATAATGACTTAAACATATTTTATACTAATAAAATAACATTTCTGAATTTTCAGAAAGAATTAAATCTTGGCTAAATACTTTGTACTGAAAGACAGAGATCATCTTCCATGTTTTTCATACACCATTGTTGTTTGGATTTCAGAGTCCTAAATCCTCAGGATGCTACATTATGTAAGTATTTAATAGAAAGAGGAAGAAGTACAGTTAAGTCTATTTCAGAAATTGTGGGAATTTATGTCCTGATCACAACCCAAAATTCTTTGAGCAATGTTTTATTGCACTCAAGTCAGCAACTCAAATATTGGTTTTTATAGGAAACATTCTATCACAAGATAATCAAAAGAAACATCGATACTTAAATGCTGAAGGATGATGGAAGGAAAATATCCAAATTCTTTCTAAGAGCAAAACACTCTGCTTATGAAATAAAACTGCAATTTGTAACAAACAATAGTATCTATTCTGAGCAGAATTATTTCAGGAGGGCTGATTTTGCAAAGACTGAATTCTGTGTAATTAAAACCAAGGAATTGGTGAAGTCATGTCACACAACACAGGTAAGCCCTGTCCGAAACAACTTATATTCATTTTGTGTATCCCTTGGTGTCTCTTTTTGATCACTGAGTTTTCAGAAGTCTTTTCCAGTTGCCATATATTGAACATAACAGTTAGGTATGTGACCTTATTTGAAATCATGAGGCAAAATTTAAAAGTTCAGCCCTTCACGTCATACTAAATTTAATGACAATGTTAATTATTCCCAGTGCAGAGACTTATGCAATATTTTCCCATAGCTCTGTGTTTTTTAACCAAGTTTTCAGTCTTTGGCCATTTCTGGAATCCTTAGTTTATTTAATTCTTCATATCCAAATATGTCACAAGGAAACATATTTAAGGAGTTTCAGCCCACACAGCTCCATCCCAGGAGAGAAATTATTGTCTCGATTCCTAAATTTTACTACAATTAATTTCCACTCCTCTATCAGTCTGTTATCTCACTATATCCTGACTTAGGCTCACAGATATTACTTCCATGTCTCAAAATACTTGATGGTGTAAAGTATTCAGACTCACATCCATTCTACTTTTTCTATTCTGTTTTATTTTTTGATTTTGATGTATGGAGATGATGATATTCATATACTCAAATTTTATCAAGTGCTCACTGTGTTCCAAGTGTGGCTCTTAGTCGTAATAAGCATGGTCAACTCATCTTTATTGCTAATTTCATTTTACATATGAAGAATCAGTGTACTAATCTGAAATGACTAGTTCAGGCTACAAGACTAGTGAGTCCTGAGATTTTAGCCCTAAAAAGCACAATAGGTGATGAAGTAATGGGAACAAAGTTGTGTTTTGTTGCCATCAATAAACACTCAGGAACTATAGGTCCAGGTGCCCACTCTTCCTAGGCACTGAGGGGTTATGAGGATGTCTGCAACAGCCAACATATCTCCATGAAACAGGTCACAATTAAAAATTACTTATACGGTGGGAACGGGGAAAGCTTGGGCTCAGGTGCCACAGTGGCTGGATGGAGAGATGTTCTATTTTCAGAGTGAGTTGAAGAGAACTATCATTTGGATAAGTTTTAGAAATTTGTACTTTTGTTTAGCTACATTCTGTCTTCATATGTGTCCGACTGACATTTGTCTTGTGCTTTCTGAAGTTATTAGTATATTTTTAAAACATTGATTCTTTGAGAATTTTATACAATGTACTCTGACCGTATTCAGGTCTTACTGATTCTTTGAAAATTCCATGCAATATTCTCTGACCATCTTCAGGTCACTTGCTCAGATGTCCTCCCCTATTTTATCTCAGACCACGTTCCCACGTACCTCTATTCCCGCTCACTTCAAATGTTTCATTATTATTTAACGTCATTGTTTTTTTTGTGATAGCCTGGATCCTGTTCTAGTTTCTTTTCTACTGTTATGAAGTAACATGGCAATAAATAGTTTATTTTAGCTCACACCCTTCTAGGTCATAGTGCATCATTAAGAGAAGTCAGGACAGGAATTCAATGTGGAATGGAATTCAAAACAAAAAAAAAAGGGAATACTATTTATTGATTTGTTCATAGCTGGTCCTCTTATACAGCCCAGGAACACCTGCCTCGGAAGGCACCATTCATTGTGGGCTTGACCCTCCAGCATCAATCACTAGTCAACACAATTCTCCATAGGCATAGCCACAGGCCTATGGATCAATTACTTCTTTAATTGAGATGACTTTTCCCAGTTGACACTAGGTTGTGCTAAGTTGATAGTAAAAACTAACCAGAACAGATCGTTTTGTTTTAATAGAATTCAGTAGGAGTATTGATATAGAAAAAAAGCAATATTATCAATAAAATACCAACCCTTAAAACACTCAAAGAAACAAATAATAAAAACAAAAACAACCCAATTAAAATTTTGGGCAAGGAACTAAACAGAAAATTCTCAAATGATGAAACACAAATGTCTGGAAAATAATTTTTTAATGCTCACTATTTATAATTATCATGGAAACACAAATTACAATTACTTTGAGTCTTCATTTCACTCCAGTCAGTATGGTTAAGATATTTTTTATATGGCAAACGTTGGTGAGGACATGGGGAAATCAGAACATAGATTTACTATTGTGGGGGTGCCTACTGTGCAGCCAATATGGAAATGAGTGTTGAGTTTCCTCCAAAAGCTAAAAATAGATTTCCCCCACGATCCAGTCATGCAGCTCTTTGACTTATACCTAAATCACTCCATATCCTACTAAAAGATGCCTGTTCATCCATCTTCATTGATGCTTTAGTCACAATAGCCAGTAAATGGGAACACCTTGAATATCTATATTGATAAAGGGATATTGAATGAACGGAATTTACATTTTTCTAGTTTCTATTCTAGTTTTCTTCTACCGTTGTGATAAAGCATTTACACTTACTCAATGGAATATTATTCAGCTATTTAGCAAAATGAAATTATTAACTTGCAGGTAAATGAAGGGAAGTGGAAACAATCATACTGAACAAGAAAACCCTGACTGAGAAAGACAAATATCATATGATCTCTTTCATAAGTCAATGTTAGCACGGAAACTTTAGATAGGTGTGCCTTAATTAAAACAATCCTTAGTGATCAGGAATCCAATAATGGGTCATGGAAGAGTCGACATAAAGGGGAAGACAAAAAGCAATGCCATCAGTGGGAAAGGGGATAACAGGATGGGCTTAATGGCATGGGGGCTGTGAGGGTAAAGCAGAAGAGAGAGTAAGAGGAAGAATATTACTAAAATCCATTTGAAAGAGTCATATGGAAACCTATTATAGAAGCTTCTTTCAACATATACAATATAAAAATTTTAATGTACTTATCATTTAATAGGGACTTGGTAGGCCTGACCAACAACACAGGCTAGCAAATTAAGCCCAAGGCCAGCAATGTACTCTCTTTTGCAGCTGTTGGACAGAGTGATCCCATAGACCCTAAGGAAATGTCAAATATTGACATTCCATTTATTTATCCATCAGTATAAAAGGGTAAGACCCTATTGTTGAAGACATGCCACACCTGAGACCCAAAACAAACAAGGACAAATCAAGTTGGTACCTACCTTGAAGCTACATTTCTACTGGCTAGCTTTCATAGTAGTAGAATGTGCTATATGTGATTCCAGCAGAAAAAGACAATCATTATCCTGACCCAGCTGTGAATCCTGTGAACTACGATAATAACTGACTTGGAAAAATATGCCCACTGGTGCAGCAGTGGCAAGAATATTACAGAAATAGCAAACTGCCTTCCAGTTGGATTTAAGACACACCCTACGTGATTGAATTTATACCCTACACTATTATCAGGGCCAAAAACCTGTCACTGGACAGATAACAGGTCATAGGGGAGAACCTACTACTATAATTCTGCTAAATATACATAATACTAAACTGTCTCATAATGACTTATAATGGACCCACAGATTACTATTTGTAACTCTCACCGGGGAAGGCTCTTTTTGCAGCAGATGGTGATTAACACAGAAACCCACAAATAGTCAACATGCAGAGAATAAAAGACTGCATATTATTACTCAGTTCTAAATGTAACCTATATTGCACACTCTCATGGCTCAGGGATCATTGCAGAAAAGGGGCAGAATGATTTTAAGAGTCAAAGGTGATAGTTGAATACAATGATGCTGTCGGTGGAAAAGAAGGTAGTTGCAATATGGACCCCTAGCACATTTGAGCACATTCACAAGACCTGTATAAATCTTAGCCAGACAGTGCCTAGAATGGATGAAGTAGGTGGGCAGAAAGCCCCAGCCCTAGATGAGAATCCATTGCCATTTGATGGATGCTTTGAAAAGGGAGGGAAAGTTTCCCTTAAGAGTGAGATGCTCAGTAGGTTGACCAGATTCCAGGAACACACCCATAATTAAGAGCACTTGAAAAACACAGATTATACTCAATTTTAAAAATAGAGAGACAAGTAGGGACATGAAGTCAAGGCTAGTGTAGTAAGCAGAAGCTTGAGGAGGTGTGCCTTTTGAATATGATCAAACTAATTGTATGAAATTCTGAATAATAACAATAATAAATAATGAGCCATATTATTCCATAGCAACTCAGATTTTCAAGTATTTTCTGTCCTTAGAAGTAAATGTCTGAGATTAATCAATGGTAATAATTTTCAGGTCAACCATATTTTTCTTGCAATAAACTTTCCTTCTTTTCATTTTCCTATACACATGCACAAACATTCATTCCTTGATTTTGCTTCCTAGTTTATTTAAAATATTTAATTCATTGTCATAAAATAAATTGGTCATTTAAAATTATTATACTGTCTTTTCAAAATTTTGTTTTAAGAATCATTAACTCTGTTCATACATTATTTTACTGAGAGATTTTATTTTCTGTAAAGAAATTGTTTCATGGTGAAATTGTATTTATTTTAGTTAAGGTATTTGGCATATGTGGCATCACCAAATTAGTCTTCAAACTAAATTGAAGTAGAAAACCATGAGATAATATAGATTAAACACATAGGCAGCTTGATAAACTGAGAAATAATATATTTAATATCTCTGGCACCCCAAGCAAAGATTGAGCTCTCATCCATGACACCCACAATGGTGCACATTGTTTTCATAATCATTGCCATAAGCAAGCATCTTCAAACATATAATAATAAACAACTAAACCAAACTCTTCCACTTTTGTAGTCTTTCCTTCTTTACATATTGCTAGAAAAATAACTTCCTTTGAAGTATTTTATGAGTCCCACTTCTTTCTTATGTTTCTACAACTGAAAATTAATGTAACTCTCATCCTGGGAGAGCATACAATACCCTTGACATATGCAGCTTCCCCATGATACTCAGTAAATGATATCTTTAGGCTATTATCTTACATACTGTATAGTTTCCTGCATTGACAATGCAAAATTAAGGTAGACTGACAGAGTACATTCTCATTGCTAAAACATTCCTTCTTTGAAGCTATCTCAAGCTAGACTCTTTAAAAAGATATTTAATAACTAGTTATAAGCATCTGTTTTGTGCTATAAGATTATTCAAGAATTCCATTTCTTTTGATTTCCTAGATTCATTAATTGAGTTGTGAAAATCAATGTTAACTTTGGGCAGCACCATTACATGGACTGGGTTCACTGAATGAATAAAAAGGAAAAAGTGAGCTGTATATTCATTGTGGTTGCCTGCCTGACCTTGGAAGCAGTGTGACTAGTTGTCTCAAGCCCTGTCCCTTTGACTTCCTGAACATGATGGGCTGTATCCTTAAATACTATGCCAAAATAAATCTTTCCTTCTTAAGTCACTTTTGTCTGGTACTTTATCAGGGCAATGAGACAATCAAATAATATATTCTTTCATTCCTTGATGGGATTATAAACAAACATGGTTCACATGTAAAGACATCAGCTAATACATTATTGTCTGTCTCCCAATGTCCAGGGATTTTGTTAAATGTTCCCATATTGTGTGGAGATCCACATTGTGAACATGTTAAAAATGCCTTAGGAATACAGAACTCATGATGGGCTAGTTGTGTTTAAAGTTATAACTTAATATTTTCAGCCTATAAAATATATGTCAATAATAGGTACATATTAAAGTAACATCATTAAATATTTAACGTAAAATTAAGTACTGTATTTCTCATCATATAGTTAATGATAAATTAATGATAAAATGTTTTAACACACAAATCTTTGATGGGGTGCCATCACTGAAAGATTGATTGGCTAATGATCTGCTTATATAGCTTGGCAACAGCTGGCAGTCCTGAAGTATCTAGTATCCAACGGTCTTTTTTCAGGCTTTACTAGAAGATATCAATAATATTTTAGCTCTACTTTTATGAATTTATAATATTCCTAGTAATGTTAGTATTTCTGTAAATTGTGCATATTAAATTTTCTACAAATGGAACTGGAGAGATGGTTCATCAGTGAAGAGCCCTGGCTGATTTTTGTCGAGGACCTGGGTTCAGTTTCCAGCAGATACAAAGTGGCTATCAATAATCTGTAACTCAATTCTAGGCAATATGGCCCTGGCTCTGGCCTCTGTGACCACTGAAAATATGGTTCCACATATATTCAGGAAAATTCTCACTAAAATAAAATAAACAATAAACATATATGGATGGCATCTGTGAGAGCCAAAGACACTGAAAAAATAAAAGACGTCTGTCAATGGAGACATACCCAAGGTTCACGTAAATAAGGACTAAGTATCCTGAAGATATCAGTTCTTCTCAAATACACTTACTGAACAAATCAGTAATAACCCAGTAGCATATTTTGTGGCTTTCAACAAACTGACTGAAACATACATTATAGACAGCACAGTAGCGAAAGCTAACAAAATTCTAAGCCAGAAATTATCCAACTTCAAGATTCCTATAAGACCACAAGACCTTTGGTGAAACAAACTAGATCATAAAACGTAACAGAAATTCTGCCAAATAAATTATAAATGCACTCAAACGATATCTGATAAATGAGAAAGGCAGTAGAATGAAGCAAAAGGCAATAGTTCCAATAAATCATGAAAGAATACACCTATATGTGACTAAAAGTGCCTGAATATAGCATTACACACATCACAAAATTTAATAAAATTGAACAACATTCTTGAGTATAAAATACAAAACTGTAACATGTCCAACTAATTAACAAAGGAAAAAAACTGAGACACATTTGGATATGTTGATAACTTAAAAACCAAAACAAACACAGATCTGTGAAAGATACAATTGACAAAAAGAGTTTAATTAAATTTAAAGTGTAGGAGCTGGAGAGATGGCTAAGTGGTTAAGAACACTGCATGTTCTTGCAGAAGACCTGGGTTAGAATCCCAGCACCCATATGGTAGGTAACTATAGTCAGTAACTTCAGTTCTGGGGAATCTGAAGCCCTCTTTTGTCTTCCACAAGCATTGTACAACACAGATGCCCTTACATACATGCAGGCAATACACTCATACATGTAAAATAATAATAATAAATAAAATACAAAAAATAAATTTAAAATGTAATAAAGATAATTTTTTAAAAAATTAAAAATGAGCTACTCCTTTGGTATCTATATTATTTTATGTTAATTGGAACCAGTTGGTTTATATGTGTTGGAATATGCTTTCCTTCTCTCTGTCTCAAAATGTTATACTAGCTAGTGTTTTTCAGATATGTGGTAGTTTATATTATAACCTCTACATAGTTTGTAAACTCTATTCATAAATTAATAGAACATAGTACAGGTAAATTTATTTTGAATAATGTTAATGTTAAAATAAAATATTTCAATAAAGAAGAATTTTTATATATGGTTATACTTCAAATCATAAGTTGACAAAAAGAAGGGAAGAATGATGGGAACTCCTCATATACTAATCAACTTTTTCTCAGACATTTTTAAATTTCAGATTATTTCTGAGGTAAAGCAACAAAACCTACATTTTTATTGCAAAATTTTCAAATAGAAATACAAGCCAACAAGCACTAAAAATAGTTAATTTATTAGGAGAAATTAAACCAATAAAGGATAAATACTCATGGACTGCATAGTTTTTCAAACTAAAATGTCTCAAGTTGTTTAATGCATCAAGCAAAACGATGAAAAATACATAGGGTGAAGAATACAACAACGAAAATGATGGAGAAGGATGGCACTATCAAAAAGTATAGATGGAGCAAAATGCCAGGTAGTAAAAGGGAAACTGGATGATAGTCATTTAGATGTCTGGATTTCTGTCTACACACAAGAGAGAAGATAGCTGACAACTTGTGATCATACGATAATTTTAAAAGTTTATCGATGTAAGAAAGATGGAAAGAGAAATTCAAGAAGAAAGAAAATTGCTTCTATCTATTAATAACTCAAGGACAACTGATAAGAGACTTCAACCATATCATTATGCACTGAAAAAAATAGTTCATGTAGCTCTACAAAACAAATGTTTTGAAAGCTAAAGGCTAAATTTAGAAGGCAGTTGGTCTGAAGTGTTTCTTTCTTTAAAGGAGAGGTCAAACACAATAGCACATTAGCAAAATACCACCTGCAGCTATTTTGGTTGGCTTGCATACTGACAAGACCAAATAAAACTCCTCTAAGTATTGCAAAGTAGACATAAACTCCCTAGTTCATTATCACATCAACTTTCTGCTGTCTTGTTTGTGCACTCGTAATAACATTTATTTCTTCCATGTGATTCATTCTGTCTGCTCTAATTAAAAGAAAAAAAAATCCTAACTCTGTCTTCCAAAACGCATATTCTGGATACTAAATTTTTTTCTTGAGCTTTTAAAATTTCATAAAATATTGCCCACTCACATCCAGACCACCTCCCTGATCCATTCCTCCCCCAAGCCCCACCAAACCCTATGCATTCTGCTATACATGCTGAGTCCTATTCATTTAGCTGTTTGCATCCAAATGTCCTTAAGTGTAAATGCATCCATTGGAGTCTAGTCAGCCCACCCAGTGGTTGTAAGTAAGTCATACTCTCCTGCACCCAGCAGTAGCCAGTCTCAAATAGTTCTCAACCTACTGCTGGCCTGCCACCTATTTCTCAGCTCCCCTTTGAGCCTTTGTTTGATTGAGCTGACATGAGTCTTGAACTCTATGCCACTGCTGTTACAGGCTCACATGAGCAAGCCTCCAGCAGCATGATTCATGAACCAGTCCTGGCTCTTAAAATCTTTCCAGTGACTCTTCTGCAATACTCCCTGACCCATGGGTGGGTGGGGTTCCATTAGGAGTACCATTCTACACTCTACAGTCTCTATTCTCCAAAACTTTGCCAATTGAATCCTTCTGTGTGTAATGCCCTCTGATGTACACCAAAGCCTCACTGGTGAGAGTTGAGGGGTGCATTAATCCCTCTCTCTGCTACTTACTACAGAGTTTTGAAATTTTCATTTCAGATATCTTTTATCTTTGGTTAGGTTTATTCCTTTTTTTTTTTTTTTTTGAGATTATTGAGAATGGGAGCATTTCCTCTAGTGCTTTTTCTGATTGCTTGTCATTGGTATATAGAAAGAGTACTGATTTTTGTAAGTTAATTTTGTGTCCTGCCACTGTACTAAAAGCATTAATCAGTTCTAACAGTTTTCTATTAGAATTTTGGGGTTCTCAAGTGAATAATACATCATCTGCAAATAGTGATAATTTGAGCTCTCCTATTCGAACTGACACTCTGTTAATTTCCTTCTCTTGTCTTATTGCTCTATCAAGTGTTTAAAGCACTATATTGAAAAGGAGTGGAGATAGTGGGCAGCCCTGTCTTGTCCCTGATTATAATGGGAAGGTTTCCAGTTTTTCTCCATTTAGGATGATGTTGGCTATGGTTTTATTGTATACAGCTTTAATTATGTAGAAGTATGTTCCCTCCAGACCAACTACTTCTAGGACTTTTAATGTAAATGCATGTTGGATTTTTTCAAATGCCTTTTCTGCATCTGTTGAGATGGCCATGTGTTTTTTGTCTTTAAGTCCATTGATATGTTTTATTACATTTATTGACTTACAAATGTTGAATCATCCCTGCATGTCTGGAATAAAGCAAACTTGGTCATGGTGGATGATTTTTTTTTGATGTGTGTCTCAATGTGGTTTGCAAGTATTTTGTTGAGTAACTTTGCATCTGTGTTCATTAAAGATATGGGTCTAGTTTCCCTTTTTTGATATATCTTGACCTAGTTTTGGTATTAGACTGATAATGGCTTTATAGAAGGAGCTTGGGCATTCTCCCTCTGTTTCTATCTTTTTGAATAATTTAAGCAGTATTGGTTGTAGATTTTCTTTCTTTCTGGTAGAATTCTGCTGTGACTCCATGAGACTAGACTTTTCTAGTTGGGAGATTTTGTATTACTGTTTCAATTTCCTTATTTGCTATGGGTCTGTTTATGCTATTGATCTCACCTTGGTTTAAATTTGATGGTGGCCATAATTTTAGGAATTCATCCGTTTCTTTTAGGTTTTCAAATTTAAAGGAGTATAGATTTTTAAAGTATTCCCTTACAATGTTTTGGATTTTTTTTCATGTATGTTTTGATGTTTCCCATTTGATCTCTGATTTTGTTAATTTAGATTTGCTCTTTCTTTCATTTGGTGAACTGGGCTAAGGGTCTGTCTATCTTGTTTAACTTTTCAAAGAGCCAGCTATTAGATTCATTAATTTTTGTACTCTTTTTTTCTATTTCATTAATTTCTGCTCTGAATTTTGTTATTTCTTCTCATCTACTAGATTTGGGGTTTGTTTTCTCCAGCCTTTCTGGAGTCTTGAGTTGTATTGTTAAGTCATTTACATGTGCTGTTTATGATTTTTTTTAATGTTGGCACTAAGAGCTATTAACTTACCTCTTAGGGCTGCTTTTAGGGTATCTCCCAGAGGTTTTGTTGTATTTTGTTCTTGTTTTCATTTTGTTCCAAGAATACTTTTGTTTCTTTTTTTGTATTTGTTGAGATTTGTTTTGTGCTCCAAAATGTGGTCAATTTTAGAATAACTTGCATGAGCTGCTGAGTGGGTGAGTGGAATTTTCTGTATATATCTGTTAGGTACATTTCATATACTATGCCATTAAATTCAGATGTCTCTGTTTATTCTTTGTCCATTTCACCTGTCTATTGAAGAAAGTGGGGTATTAAAGTTGCCCACTATCACTGAGTTGGTGCCAATCTCTTTTTTATCATCCTGGACTACTGATTTTATGAAACAGAGTGCTCCAGAGTTTGGTGCATGAATGTTCATGACTGTCATATCTTCTTGGTCAATTTTTCCTCTTTTTAAAATGTTATCTCTTCTGACGAGTTTTAATTGAAGGTCTATTATGTCAGATATTAAAATTGCAGCACCTGCTTGCTTTTTATGGCCTTTGCTTGAAATAATATTTTTCCGTTCTTTCACTCTAAAATATTTGTCTGTCCTTGAAGATGAGATGGGTTTTATTTCTTGATCCATTGCACCAGCCTGTGTCCTTTGCAGGCAAGTTGAGGCAATTGATATTTAGTGTTAATGTTGAAAAGTGTGGATTGTGTATGGTCAACTTTGTGTTTGTGGCCCTATTTTGTGTTTCCATTGATATGCCTTTCTTTATTACCTTTCTGTAACCTGTTGGGCATACTCATTCCTTTCTCTGTAGTGCTGGTTTGGAAGAGATGAATTCCTTCTGCCTATTTGTGTTACAGAAAATTTTCTGTTGCCCTTCAACCTTGATAGATAGTTTTGCTGGATAAAGTGTTTGGGGTTTGCATCCACAGTTGTTTAGAACTTGGACTACTTTGTTCCAGGCTCTTCTGCCTTTCATAGTTTGCATTGAAAAGTCACCTGTTGTTCTGATGGGTTTTCCTTTATATGTAACTTGTTTTTATCTAGCAGCTTTCAGTACCCTCCCTTTGTTTTGTACATTTAATGTTTTTACTATGATATGTCCTGGGGACTTTGTTTTCTGATCATGTCTTAATTGTATCCTCTGTGCTTCTTGAATCTCTATAGGTATATCTTTCCTTAGTTCAGGGGAATTTTCTTCTATAATCTTATTGAAGATCTGTTTGATGCCATTGGTTTGATTTTCTTCTTCCTGTATGCATATGATATATAGATTTGGTCATTTCCTCTTGTCCCACATTTCCTGAGTATTTCATTCCTGTGGGTTTGTTTGTTTGATTATTAGTTTGTTAATTTTGCATAGGCTTTGCTTAAGGAGTCCTGATCTTCAACTTTTCCTGCAGTCTTGATATTCTGTTTTCCATTTCATTCATTCTGCTTGTGAGACTTTCTCCTGTTGTTTCTATTTGGTTTATTAAGTCTTTCAGGCCTGTGATCCTTTCCATTTGTGTTTTCTTCACTATGCCTATCTGTGTAGAGAATTCACTTTTCAAATTATGAATTGTTTTAGATATTTCATTAAGGCTTATATTTCTATATTCTTGAGCTTCTGTCAAGAATATAGAATATAGAGCTTCTGTCTTTTCTCTGAGTTCATTGAGTTGTTTGCGTTTTCTTATAATTCTGTGATCATGTTTATGATTGTTCTTTTAAGCTCTGTGTCCTGGTGTTCTATAGGGTGGTTCTCAATGTTCTGCCTTTCTGTAGGACTCATGGGTTTTGTAGGGGACATATTTTTTTTTTTTTTTTTTTTTTTTTTTTTTCTATATAATTTGTGTTTTGGTGTTGTCTGGGCACATGGATACTTGTCTTTGGTAATGTGAATGGAAATTTCTATTCTGCTTTTGTTTAATTTAACATTGGTTCAGCATCCTGGCTGAGCAGACCTGTCTGCCTGATCTCAAGGCTGGGAATTTGGTGGTAAGGGGGCTGCCTGGGTGAGAATTTAGGGATCTAAGGTAGGATGAGTGGCTAATCTGGTTTGGGAAGGTAGTCCTGGGATTTGGGTTTCAGGAACCAGATCCGGCCTGTGAGAGAGGCTTTCAGGGACAGTGATGAGAAGAATGGGATAGCTAGACCTCCTGTGGAGAATCTATACACTAAATTTTTAATTCATTGAAATTGAACATTTTCACCTCAGAAGAATTTCCAAATGTCTTCACTTGAAATATACACACATCTAGCCTGATTTCAGTTTATTTTTCTTGGGTAATTATCACATGAACAAATAATAAAATATAATTCTTTAACATTCTACTGTCTGAAGCCTCTGAAATGCCCCCTATTGGAAAATTATCTGCAATTTGAAGAACTTGTATTTCTTAACTGGTAATAGTGCTCAAAATTTTGTCTCTCACTGTTGAATCCAATGATACTTGAATCCAACACTGAGTATGTCATGTCTATTTTAGTAAAAACAATTTGCATTATACACTTGAATACTTTACATATATTTATATGTATATATATAGTGATATGAATCATATTTATTTATACCACAGGAATCAAAACCGTGTTGTTCAGAACTAACAGTTATCACTTACCAATTGTGGACATAGCCTCAAAGTAAATTGAGTTTCTTACTATGACATATGTTCCATTATATTTTCTGTCTCAAATTTCAGAAAAAAATATTGGAAAGGGAATGGGATATTCCAATCAATACACAGTAGTCCAGTCTGGGTAGACTCCTGTTTTCTAATAACCAAATAATAAAAATATCACCCTCTGTATGAGTAGAGAATGCACACTGAATTTTCTCTTATCTATTTTAATACAAGGTGGTATGTTCACAGCTAACATCAACTACTTAGAGAATGTGGTAAAGTTTGGGAAGTAAGAAGGGGAAGAAATAATTGTACTCTGAGCATCGAATTTTAAACTTCTATTGAAAATGGGAAAAAAAAAAAAGACTACATGGAGAGTAAAATTGAAAAACAACGAACAGCTCTGTGTTCTTAAAAACTGAGTACAGCTGGGCATGGTAGCACAAGCCTTTAATCCCAGCACTTGGAGGCAGATGCAGGCAGATCTCAGTGAGTTCAAGGCCAGCAGGATCTACATAGTGAGTTTCAGGACAGCTGGGGCTACAGTGAGACCCTGTCTCAAAAAGATAAAAAAAAAAAAAAAAAAAAAAAAGAAAAAAAAAAGAAAAAAAAAAGAGTACAGACAAATTAATACACATTCCTTCTTTTCAATTTTCAAGGAATGTTGTCTTGAAAATTAAAATTCAATTTAATGAGGGTATAGAAATTCCTGTGGGTTATTTATCATACTTTTTTGTGTCTGAATATTTATTCAGGAAGAAATTACATCAATTAATGTACCACAGGATATATTTGGCTGTTCATTCATCAAAGTACAAAAATTAAAATAACTAATTTATACTGTACCATGTAGAAATTTTAATCGACCACCATTAAGATCTGTGCAGTCTACAAAGAACACTAATCAAAAATAAAATGGTATATATTTGTTGTTAAATGTTATATATATTTGATATAATAGCCCTTCTAAAATTTAGCTATACTTTTCACATTACATAAAAAAGAGCACCATATAGTATATTTTCTTGTCAAAAATACTGGAAAAATCTTGGAAATTCAAATAATTTCACATAAAAATATGGCGAATTTTCATTAAGATCTTTGTTTATTTTTCCTGATGATAAATGCAGTGAGTAACCACATTTAAGTTTAGAATACTCAAAAAAACATTTTACAAAGTTCATATTATTTTAACTTTTAAGGAATTTCATACATGAAAAATAAATTTATTTTCTTTCCACACCACCAATTGAATTAAAACAACACAGCTTGCTACTTCAACCAAAAGCTATGTTTTTACTTAACCCCTTCTTAACAGCTCAATCGGTCACGAGCAAAAGGACGACTGAGCACTTTTAAAAGGGAGAGAAACTACATTTTAAAATTTTATTTTAATTGAATATTTGTGGTTTTCACACCATACAATTTGGTTTTATCTATATCCCCTTCCTTATCCACACCTTCCAGCACTGTCCCCACCCAATTTACTGTACTGTCTTATATAAAGAACATGGCCTAGAGAGCCTTATTTGTGTCCCCAAATGTCCTTCAGCATGGGTCTATTCACTGGGCCCACCAAGAATCCCATTCCTGAAAAATATTGCCTTTTTCTGTCACAGCAGCTATCAATTGCCAAATGTTCCTCAGGTTGGGTTGGAATTTCTTAGCCTTATGCAGGAGAACTGTTATTTTCATCTTTTCCTGCCTCCGTTCCCTCCCCGCCACAACTCTTCCAGTCACCCCAACTGTCTCTCAAATGTATGACTCATTTTCTTTTAATCATTATCTTTGAGCATATATATGTGTATGTTTAACCAGTGTTTCTTGGGATGCCATGTGTTTAAGGCTGCCACTTTGGATTGTATAAACTATTGGGGGCCTCATAATTAGAGAAAAGTGATTCTGCCTCTTTCAGAAGCCATTGATTGCCTGTAACCCTTCATCTATGGGTGGGACCTTTTGAAATTTCCACCATCCTCATTGGCACCTCACTAGTACTGTGATTTTGCATTATGTCAAACTGTGGCTCTCTGTGATTGTTTCTATCTGCTGCAATAAGAAGATTCTTTGATGAGGTGAGAGCTATACTTAGCAGAAGGTACAACGATAAGTATTGAGAATTAATTCCTATTTATCATTAGAAAAATACATGTAATGTATTACATCTGCTTAGTTATAAGTAAGGGTTGCATTTTTTACAGTCTCTTACATGATATAATATTTTCTGGATTAATGTACATTTAATAATAATCTCGGGAAATTAAGTCTTTTATGCAGAAACGGAAACAGTCAATTAAGAAAAGAGGATTTCTACCAAAAAGGAGAAAACTTTTGGCAGCTATACATCTGAGAAAGGGTTGATTTCTATCGTATATAAAGAACTGAAAATACCTCCTAAATATCAAGAAAACAAATGCCCAATCAAAAATGGCCCATGGAACTGGAAGTTCTCTAAAGAAGAAATACAAATGGATAATGAATACTTTTCAAAGTGTTCACTATCCCTATCCTTCAGGGAGAGGCAAATCATAGGTACCTTGGGATTCCATCTGAACCCAATTAGAGAGGCCTTTATCAAACAAGCAAATGTCAAAAAATAAATAGTAGAAGGGTGAGGGGAAACAGGAACACTTTTACACTGTTTCAGGGGAGTATAAACTGATACAATCACTAGGGAAATCAATTTGGAGATTCCTCTCAAAGCTAAAATTAGATCTCCCATATGACCCAGTTATACCATTTGAGGACATATACACAAATGATGCTATACACAATGATAGAAGTATCTACATGTCAATGTTCAGTGTTTCCCTATAAACAATAGGTATGGAAATTTAATCAGCCTAAGTTTTTCATCACCTGATTAATGGATAATGAAAATGTGGTATATTTGCACAATTGATTCTCTTTATAACTAAGGAAAACTGAAATTATGAAAGCTGCAGGAATGTGTATGGAAATGGAAACATTATGCTGAGATAACCCAGGACCAGAAAAAAAATGTTGACTATTATATGTGGATCATATCCTCGAATTTATTTTTGTTTTTACCTTGGAATGCCTATAGGGACCAGGAATGTGGAAAGGGAGGCCTAAAAGTGTATAGTAATAGAAGCCAGGTGAAATAAAAAAAGAAGAAGGGACGACCATGACAATGAGTTTTAAACAGAAAAGGAGGTGGACAGGTAGATGAGAGAGGGAGGTGAGAAGAGGTTAGTCAAAATTATGAACTCACTTAAAAATATTTTTAGAAAAGAATTTGAATGAGATGTATTCCATGAATAAATAGTTCTAATTCCAGAAGCTAGGGGTTACCAAATGAAAATGTCTGTGCCAGGTATCTGTCAGGAAGGCCACAGAGACCCTAAAACAGCATAGGCTGCTGTTCTTGTTCTTAACAGCCCACTTGCCACAGACAACATACTCCACGGCTGTAGAACATAGAAAAATCAAGCTGTAACTGAACTGAATATTCCCTTACTACTGGCTAGCAGACATAGTGTTAGACAGTCATGGGAAATTATTGGATTTGATGGACACTGGGAAAGAGGGAGCCACTGTTTTATTTGTGTAACCACTGCTGAATCCTACATGCCTCCAATGGATTATACTAAACCCTCTATAAAGCAACCCATGTGGGGTCATGGCTGAATTAACTGCTTCACAAAGAAAGAAAAAGACATGAATATGAGAAAGGGTCATGTAGAGAGGTGGGAGTGTGATGGGGCTGGAAGGAAGGAAAGAGGGTTAGTGATGTGAAGGTAGTCATAACACAAAATAAACAAGTGTGAGATTGTCACACAATAAATTTAATTAAGAAATATAAACAGTTAAATAAAGATGAAGAAGGAAAGAAAATTTGAAAGATTCATAGGTCAAACTATTCTGAATATAAAAAGTAAAATTGGTGTAAAAATGAAAGTTTCCTAACTTAGCATTTTCTTGTGAGCTAAACTTTTTTCTACCCCCAAAGTGTTTTTTGTCAAGACATTTTATCATAGCAACTAGGACAGGAATGATTGGTTAATATGGCAATAATAATTGTTAAATACAATGCATAATTTTGAAATACAAGTTAAGCCACCACATGTAATAATGTGTTTTGGTTCTGATTTTCTAAAATATGATAGAATAAGAAAATGTATTGTTTTATCATTAGTATAGTCATGTGTTGTGTAAGACTAATTTCACTACTGTTGTGCACACATAATAGTTGTCTGAAATGTTCTGTTTCTTAACAAGTCACACCCGATGTCAGATTAAAGTTCAATAGAAAGCTATTTAAATTACCAACAATATTCTTCAAATTGTCTACTGTACTTTGAAAATATCTGTTACCTTTGTGAATCTTACTTTAGAAAAGTTAATTTAATTTGGTGAAGGTAGGTTATAATTTATTAATTCATTTATGTATTCCAGATTTTGTTTTGATACAGGGTCTCACTGTGTCACCCTGATCAAACTTTCCTTTTTGTGGCAGTTCTGCCTCTGCCTTCCAAATGCTGGAATTATAAGCATGCACTTCCACACACATGTTAGTTTTATTATTCTTTGTGTGTGTGTGTGTGTGTGTGTGTGTGTGTGTGTGTGTGTGTGATTCTCTGTATGTGTGAATAAATACATGATCACAGCACCACATAAAACCAGCTGTGGTGGGATGTGCCTGCAGTTCCAGCATCAGAAAGAGGAAAGAGAGGATAGAAATTACAAAAGAAAAGAGAATTTTCAGTCTCTTGGCATCACAACACATGCAGTAGACATCAAAAGGCTTCCCAGATGATTTGGTTGACACTCCCAAAAGCAATGAACAGAAACAGCGTGCTCTCAATCTTGCCTTTACTGGGACGATTCACCCCCATTTTTAGTTCAACTGCCTCTTGTGTTGCTTCACTAGTGAGTTGTCTTTATCTCTGTTTGGTTAACCTTCACTTTGGGCTTCTTGCCTTCATCCAAATTATTTTGCTGGAGCAAGGTGTGATGGTACTGGCTTCTAATCCCAGAACCAAGGAGACTGAGGAAGAGGACTGCAAGTTTGTATGCCTACCTGGGCAAGCTAATGAGTCTGAGGTCAGCCTGGCCAAACCAGTGAAACACTATTTCCAAAAAATGGAGATAACATATCTTCCTTTATTTTCTGTGTGCTGAATATATAAGTCTTGCCTCTTATGTGCACAGTTCTGCCATTCTTACAAGTAGTTCTTCAACTAGGATGACTGGACAAGCTGTTATAGCTCTGTGATATTTACACGCTTCAATATTACCAAGATGATTTTAGGAAGTACAGTAAGAGTCAGTTTACAGGCATTTAAAAAAATATATAACTAACTTGAATAGATAAGCATGAATAATACTGTAATGCTTGATGTATATGATGATATCTCTGTTGATAATCAAGGAACCAACACCAAGAGTGAGCTCTATTGTGAACAATGGACTATGTACGCTGGCATTTCAAGTTAGATTACATTGTGATATATAGCATTCTGATTCAGGATGTCGATAGACAAGCCTATGTGTGTTGTGTGTTGGCAGGGAGGATTTATGGGAGTGCATGGGAATGCTGTGTTCTCTCTCTTCAGTTCTGTTGTGAACTTAAAAATGACTCTAAATATAAAGAATATTAAAATTATACACACATAATCACATTTTATAGACATTTATAAACATAGCATTACAAGTAGATATATTTGGAATGCAAATTTTCCTTTCCCTCACTCTCAAGTCCTTCCCATTTGACATTCTGACTCTAAAAAATAGATTATTCCAAACACATTAGAAAGTCAAATTTATTATTTGAAGGATGTATATTATCTCTTAGAAGTACAGTGAGATTGTTCTTGATTATTTCTGCAATATTTGACCTTCAATTTACTTTCAGGCTTTTCATATTAAACAACAAATGTATGCTTTTAATAAACCTTTTGTTTTCAAGGAGCTGGAGAGTTGGGTCAGCGTTTAAAACACTGAACTTGCAGAGGACCCCGGTTCAATTCCCAGCACTCACATGGCAGCTGAGAGCTGTCCATAACTCCAGGGGCATCTGACAGCCTCTTCTGACCTCCACAGGTATTGTACAAAATGAGTACTTACACACATGCAGACAATACACTCATACACATAAAAAATAAAATAATAAAGTATTTTTAAAAACATTTTGTTTTTAAACAGTTCAAGAGTGAGTCTATACGTAATATGTAAATGTACGATTCAATGTTATATGTAAATGTACGATTCAAGTTTATTTAAAAGATGTATTCTTAAAAATATTTTATTATTTTTATTTTATATGTACGCGTGTATTGCCTGCATGTAGGTAAGTGCACTCGTTTCATGCAATGAATTCCCGCGGAGGACAGAAGAGGCTGTTGGGTCCCCTGGAACTGGAGTTACAGACAGTTGTTAGCTGCCATGTGGGTGCTGAGATTCGAACATGGGTCTTCTGCAAGAACAGTGTTCTTAACCGCTGAGCCATCACTCTAGCCCCTTAAAAGATGCATTCTTTAAATAAAAACAATTCTTAATAACAACTTTTATTCACTGAAGCCTCCTTAAATCCTAGATGAATCATTCTTGTACATCTACGTTTTTTATGCAGCTTTGCAATTTTTTTCTGACTTTACTTCACAGAATTTTCTGAGTTTTAAGTTGTGTAAATTATTCTCTTATATTTCCCATTTATTAGATTATTATATCCCTTTTCTTAATCTGTGAAATATACAGATATTAAACTCTGTCATTTAAGGGTCCTCCTAGAAAGGAACGATTTACCAGATGATTGGTTCTTTGTAACTTTTTTTCCTATGGAAACTGACATTTTAAGTTAGTACTGATGCCCACATATATATTATACCCTAATAGTTTCCATATTCTTAACAACATCATTTATGCCTTATTCTTGATCTTTCCACAAGCTCTTTATACTATAATCCTTAATGTTGAAAAACACTTAAAATCATTTCTACTACAATTTTTAAGTTGTAGGTTAGTGCTATTTAATCACTTACTAATGATATTTTTATTGAACTAAAATATAATATTTCCACTCACAAATACATGAATAGATACATGTGTGTTTTATCTGTCCCTACAAATTATAGAGATTTTTATTTTTGTACGGTATTCTGATAAGAATAATTTTAAGAAAGAAGAAAGAAATTTTAGGGCATAAGAAAAGGTGGAATGTCCTCATAAAGGCATGCTTAGGTAGTCTCTCAGGAAGGGCTGGTATCATCTTGACTCCAGACAAGTACATGTACATTCTATTATATCAACCAGTGAGCAATTTGTAAAGAGGGTCTCAACTGTGCAGCGGTGAAACTCTGGTTCCAGAGAGCTAAAGCTATGAACCACTCCCATTCTGAAAGGAGAACCTAGATGGTACAGAAATCACACTGTCGACCACTTGCTCTTTCACATCTATCACTTTCTCTTAGTAACTCCCTTTGAGAGCATGCCCTCCAAGATTGTCCTTCCTCACTCTTTCTGAATATACTGAACAGAGAAAGGGTAAGTTATGTATTGCATCTTTATTTCTTTTCAATTTCCTTAAAATAAAAGCTTACTTCACCTTCACAGTTTATATCTATCTTTTAGCAAGTTGTCTAGACAGTTCATTTGTGGCATGTCCTTCGACATGTGGAATACGAACCCTGTGTTAACATGGCCATTCCAGATAATAACGATGCAACATTTCACTTACCAAAAACTGGATAAAGATGGACTCCAGCAGGGTAATTTATGTAAAAGACCATTATTCTCTTTACCAGTTTTGTAGTAGTTATTTTGTAATAGTTACATTTGGTGATTATTCCTGACTAGTTGAAATCATAAATCCCTGCCAAGAATATGACTCTATTCTTTGCATGCTCCTTTTTCTAGCATAAAAATTTCCAAAATAGTTATGTTGTACCTGAAGCATATAATGAATACAGTTCCTATTATGTGTATTGATGCATATTTTGTTGCATCATAAACCAGATCCCCACATCAGCCAGGTCAAAAGTTCCAAGATAGAGATCACACATGCATCAGGTAGGTGCCTGAGAATGATGGCTCACCAAAGCACTGCTATCTCCACTCTGAGATAGCATTTTGGTCCTTGGTTGTGTAGAATCACGTACGTGTACATTCATAATGAGTGCTCGGTTTGTAGTTAAGTGATTGATTATGTGGTACTTCGAAGGAAAAATGGGAAAAAAAACAGGCAGAATAAATATCAAATATATATTACATGACAGATAATGTCTGTGGAAAGTAGCCTATAATAAAATGTTATGGAAAACACATTATAAGATGACAGAACAAGAGAATGCCTGTGAAAAAATGTACATACAAATCAGAACTAGGACCAGCAGGAAAATCAATGAGAAGCCTCGTACAACATTACTTATCTGCTACACTATGGGACAGACCATCTTGTGGTAAAGTAAGTGAAAACAAAAGCCACAAAAGAAGGGAGAATAAATGCAATTATATTTGTTTTAAAGGTGCAGCATGGGTTTTATTGCACCATTCTTATTTACATAGCTGGGAAAGATTCAGATATGGAATGTTTTTCAAATTAAGTAACTGAATGGTTCCGTAATTGGATTTAAAATTATTTTTATGGAAATCCTATTTTATACAGTATTATAGCAAGTAATTAAAGGAGGGCAAAAACGATTTTCATACACACACACACACACACACACACACACACACACACACACACACACACACACACCTCTTAACAAATACTGGAAAATGAGTGATCCAGGACAGCAAAGCATCACTTTTTAGCTGTTATTTTTCTTGGGTCTTCTCCTTATCTAATCATCTAACAGTTTATGTTAGATGATTACAAATGATACTTTACTGCAATCCCCAAATCAGGAATAATTGTATGATATTAACAACTCATCTTAAGTCAGGCGGTTCTTCTGTAATAATTGATTCCTGGGAAGAAGATGGAAAACGGTGCTAAACATTCCTGATTGTAAAATCAACAGCCACAGTCTCAGAACATGTGTAGAGTCATCAAGAACCATTAATATCCTTATATATTTTTTGTCTTTTTGAGATGACCCAAAATACCATTTTTATTTTTAAGTACATCTGGATAATATTTAAAATTTAGTGATTAAAACTTAGAAATATATTTTAAATTGTGTATTATGTTCACATTGCTAATTAATATTAAGTAGCTGTAAAATCATGTCCGCAAAACAACTTCTTCACAACATCACACTTTGCCTTTTGCACCCCTGGGTGACAGAGCCAGAAGCTTCCTGGGGTCAGCATCTTTCCTGGGTAAGTTTGGTGGCACCCACTGTGACTTGACTCCCCCAGCCTCAATCACCCTGTCAGTTCCCCCACTCCATCTTTCCTCCTAGCCTGAGTACTGGCCAATTTCTTGTCTTAGGATGCCAGACCCCTAGACTGACCTCTTGGTCCAGAATCCCCACTGTTTCCTGATCCTTTGCATACAGACAATCCAATTCCTCCCTGTAGTTTTCAGAAGCCCTCAGAGTCACTTCTCTTACCCACCTCCTTTTCCATTCCTAGGAGGCAAAGCCACAAGCTTCCTGGGGGAAACATCATTCCTAGGCCCTGCTCCTAGGCCAGCCCAGGCCTCAAATTCCTGAGGCCAACCTCTTTCCCAGAGTGCTCCAGACCTTAGGAGAAAGCCTCACAGCATCTGATCCTCATTCAACATGGGCCTCTGTGAGAAATCCGGAGCAGCAAGAAGAAAGCAATTTGTACACTCCAATAAAAATCAAAAGAGAGAACCTGAAGCCTAGGCCAACCAGCTTTTCATGCGTAACAAATAAACCACAAAGGCACATAAAGTCACATATAAAGGAAAACCCATCAGAATTACAGCAGACTTTTCAGTGCAAAAGAGCCTGGACCAAAGTATTCCCACTTCTAAATGACCACAGATGCCAAACCAGACTACTTCATACAGCTAAAAAAAAAAAAAAAAAACCAAAAACAAAAACAAAAAAACATGGTACTGGCACAAAAATAGACCCATAGATCAATGGAACAAAATTGAAGGCCCAAATATGAGTAAATACAATTTCAGCCACCTGATATTTGAAAAGGGGCCAAGAACATTCACTGGAGGAAATACAGCGTGTTCAGCAAATGGTGCTGGCAAAACGGAATCTCCACTTGCAGAAGAATAAAACTAAACACCTATCTTTCACCTTGCACCATGTCAAATCCAAAAAGATCAAAGACCTCAATGTGAAGCCTGAAACTCTGAAAATGTTAGAAGAAAATATTGGCAATAACCTATAAGACATTGATGTAGGAAAGGATTTTCCAAACTAGATATCAATTGCTCATGAAACAAGGTCAAGAATCAACAAATGGAACCTCATTAAACTAAAAAGCTTCTGTACATCAAAAGAAGTAACCAAGGAAGTGAAGAGAAAATCCAAAGATGGGAGAAAATCTTCACCAGTGACACATTGACAGAGATTTAGCATTCAGAATATATAACGAACTTAAAAAGCAAAGAATCAAGAAAAAAAGTAACCCAATTAGAGATGGGCTAAGGAGCTGAACAGAGAGTTCTCAAAAGAAGATACAAAGATGGCTAAGAAGCATCTTAAAAGATGTTCAACATCATTATTAATTAGGGAAATGTAAATTAAAACCACTTTAAGATTTCATCTTACTCCAGTCAGACTGGCTAAGATCAAGAGAATAAATGATACCGAATGTTGGAGAGGATGTGGGGAAAGGGGAACACTCATCCACTGATGGTGGAACTGTAAACTTGTTCAATCTTTATGTAAAGCAGTGTGGAGAACTCTTAAAAAACTACAAATGAACCTATCATTTGACCCAGTTATATCACTCCTTGGCATATACCCAAAGAACTTATCCTATTGCAGTCACACTTGTGCATCCATGTTTGTTGCTGCTATTTACACAAAGCTAAGCAATGGAAGCAACTTATGTGCCCCTCGACTGTTGAGTGGATAATGAAAATGTGGCTCATTTATATGATGGAGTATTACTCAGCATAAAGAAAAATGAAATCATGAAATTTTCAGGTAAGTGGATGGAACTAGAAATTGTCATACTATGTGAAGTAACACAGACTCAGAAAAAAATAAAAGACATGTTATATTCTCCTCATATATATGTGGATCCTAGCAGCAAATCGTTTTAAGTGAGTATGTATTGAGACATAAACTACAGGAACCAGGAAAATGAAAAGGAACAAGGGGGGTAAAGGAAAATAAAGAATCTGAAAGAACAGGAGAAAAGAGGGGTTAATAAGGAAAATATGGATAAAAATGGGGTTGTTTTAAGGGGAGGGGGGAGGGAAGGCTATGGAATGAACTGTGTGGATAAAGGGAAAGAAGAAGCCCAAGAGAAGTGGGACCATAGAAAAGGGTATTAAGGGAAAAATGGGTCCACTTTAAATGGGGAAACCATGGTAGAAGGGATAGACAATGAGAGAGATAAATAATATCTAAGTAGTTTTTTTTTTTAAAAAAAGAGGGAACCATATTAAGCGAACAACCTAATGACCAATTAGACATACAACTAGGTGAAGGAACATAATACATGTCTAGGCAAGGGTTACCTGAAAGTGTTGGGTCTTTGCCAAAGCTTTATCTACATAGCATGTGGTAATTAAAAGTAGAAGACTGGTGGAACTAACTTTCTTGGATGTTTAACAGCCATACTTTAAGGCCTATAGGAATTTGGTCAGAGGGACATAAAGGACAATTCTTGCTCTTTGCCCTCCTAGGTCAACTAAGTTTCAGGGGACTATGAGCATTTCCTAAAATGTCATGTAACTGTGGTGAATCACTTGTTCTCTTGATCAAGGAGGCCGTGGAGACCCCACAAGATGGACTTGAACCAGTGTCCCGTCTACAAAGAGGAGGGTCAACATGAAGAAACATTTCCTCTGTGCTTCCAAGTGAAGCCAGATAGGGTCGGGCAGAATATTTGACTTATGTTCACATAGACAGAACTGGTAAAAAGAAAGGAGCCAGGGGCTCCTCCCAAGCCCATATGACCCCTGAGGAACAGATCCTCAAACGACCTTAAGAGTAAAAATAAACTGGTTTATCTGGGCCAACTGTGTGGTCTTAAATACTCAAAAGGAAAGTAAAACCAAATATATTCTTGAAGAGTCCATGTGTAGGGGTTGGAGAGATGGCTCAGCAGTTAAGAGCACTGACTGCTCTTGCAGAGGACCAGGGTTCGATTCCCAGCACACACATGGCAGCTATGAACCGTCCTTAGCTACAGTTCCAAGGGGGAATCTGACACCCTCTTCTGACCTTTGTGGCATTGCACAAAATGGATGCAGTCACAAACATGCAGGCAATACACTCATACACATAAAATAAAAATAATAAAGAAAATGTATTTTAAAAAAGAGTCCATGTGTATAGCTAATGGTAACATAACAAAAAACAATTCCAGAGAGGAAATACTTTCCTTTGAGTTGTTCGCCAGGGTGGCCCAAGAGACTCCCAGACAGTAACCCAGCATAGAACTGGGTTCTATAGTGAACAGCAGACCCCAAACTTATCTAAAGGAATATTGGCAACTGATTGCTGCTAGATATGGAGGAGCTGATCTTCCTAAAACAAGGATCTCTAGATAGGCTGAGTAGATTCAGCAGATGGAGAAGCACTGGGGAACAGCTGGGGGCGCCAACAACACAGTGGACTGTAACAGGGATGACAGAGTATATGGGCTCCATTGGTGTGGGAGGGTATGAGACGGTGCCATGTGGGATGTGGATATATAGATGAATAAGATTGTTTGGGATGTTCTGTATGAAATACACACAAAAGAATCAACAAATTTAAAAAAATGACATATTTGAGGAAAAAGCATAAAAATTTGCTTCATGTTAATTAGTAAAAGTTGAAAAACATTGCCATTGAAGTCTACCTGATTATATCCATGCTCAAGTGCCAAGGATCTCAGGAAGTAACCAAATGTGACGAGCAATAATCAGATACACAGAGATTAGAGATGCATCTGCAAGTATATGTTAGTTACATTAAAAATGAGTTTTTCTGTATGCAACAATATATTTTAAAAAGAAGTTGAAATCTTTTTAAAAGGTTAAAACCTCTTTCAATTTTATGTCTTATAGTGTTTATTCTGAGTACAATATTGTATAACTGTATTCATTTAACTGTGAACCTAAAAATTTACAGCCAGTTTTGAAAGAGATGAATCTTAGCTCTGTCTAAGTTCAATATTGTATAACTGTATTAATTCAACTGTGAACCTAAAAATTTACAGCCAATTTTGAAAGAGATGCATCTTTTCTCTGGAAATTGTTATTAAATATGTTAATGCTGTGATGAAATGCTTCTTCTGATCATGTGGTTATTAAAAAAAACAACTTTTTAAAAAACATTACACTTTACAAAAAATATTTAGTGAGGACAGACAGTTTCATATTATAGTTTTGGACATTTTTTAAATGTCTGGATTATGACAAATAGATGGGATCTTATGTTTCTTTTTTATTTTCTGTCTCTTTTGATTTCAACTATTAAATTTTCTGTACTCTTAGTAATGTCTACTTATGAGATGAAATTCTCAATTTTAAAAATTGGTTAATAGTTGTACTACATGTTTGTTGTAGTGCACACCATTAGGCAGTATATTAATGTCTGAGATCAAAGCATCTATGCTATTTAATTGCATATAAATTATATATGTATATGAATTTTGGTTTGTCTAATTAAACTGCATCTAATCAAACACAATAAGAATGTTATTCAAAATTAGAGGCTAAGACACACTGATTCAATTTGTACTCTAGAATCCTCATGAACTAGTACTTTAAAAATAGTGATTTTTGTTGTGCCATTTTCTTTTCCCAATATAATCTCTGCACTAACATAAAATATCAAAATCTTAATGTCTCATTAATCCCCAGAAAGATTCTTTACTACTTCAACCTTTTCAATATTCTGTATTTTGATCAGCATGCCCTTCCACTTCCCTGACAGTTTACAGTCTCAGTGAACTGTGGAGAAGAAATTAAATTATCAAGAAAAAAGTCACAAAATAGTAAAGATTAAAAGTATGAGCTCTAAGCATTACATTGTTTGATTTTGTAGATGCTTGCTAAAGACCACTGATGATGCTAGTGGTTATATCTTCCTAGGGACTTTGAGTTAAATACAAATAATTTTGTTATGACGTGAGATGTTTGAACATATAGGTTTAATCATGTACAGACATATGTGCATGAAGAAGTTATAAAATGACAACTATTCTGCAAGGATGATTTTTTTTAAGGAAAAAAGTCTATTTTGGCTAATAGTTCCAGAAGGAGAGTCCATAATGTTGGGGAGGCATGTGAGCAAGAGCACACATGGAGATAGGATCAGGAAGCTGAGAGATCACATCTCTAGTTGCAAACCTAAAGCAGAAAGAGCAAAATGGAAGTAGAACAATGTTGTGAATTCTTAAATCTCATCCCAGAGATGTACTTCCTCTATTAAAGCCTTCTATTTACTTTCAAGATTGCACAATATTACCAATGCAAACCTTCAGATTTAAATGAAAACAGAAGTGTGTGATGTTGCTATGCTGATGAAACCCTATACAAAATAGATGCTCTTGATAGAGGGGCCCAGGAATTTAAGTAGTGTGTGAAATCCAGAGGACACCTGCATTTTGACTAAGAAAAAGTGAAGATGGGTGGAAAATGCTACCCTTTACAAGACCAGGCAATTTCACGGAATGTAACATTGATGTTCATTGCTGAGAATAGGTTGTTAGAATTAGACCAGAAGATCAGAAAAAGACGTGCTTGGCTTGATAGCTTTGTACTGGGCTGGAAGAAGACAAGATAGGAAAAAAAGTTATTTAAAAAATCTGCCCTTCAGGACCAGTGATAGCTTCACTTATGTTCAGACTCATGAGTAGCAACTGTATCAGACAAGAGAGCCTCCAGGTTCTGTTTGCTTTGTCCTCTTTCCCTTTCTCTCAAAGCTTTTCCAGATGTATAGATCTATCTTCATTAAAACTCAATCAAGGAGAACATTTGTATTTCGGCTTAGCAGTAGTTTTCATGGCTTGGTAAGCAAACTGCACTATCATGCACATGTTATTGTAATGCAACTCAGAGAATACCATTAGAATAGGCATTTCTTTCCATGTTTTGTTGAACCCAGGATTTTAACGAAAGGAAACATGAGCAAGTGTATATGGATTTAAAGATAGAAACTTCTATAATGAAAGCATGTGACGACAGCCATTTATGGTAATCATGTGCATTCTAGTGCATTTATTTATTCATTTATTTATTCAAGCTTTAATTTCTTAGAAAAATAGTAATCATTCTAAAAACAATAATTTTTTTTAATTTAAAATAATGTGTTTTTAAACTTTAGGTAGATGGAGCCATTTGCTAATCTACACAAACCCAACAATAAGAATAACTCAAGTAACTTCTGTATTTGTTTGAAAAGCCTGCAGGCAAAGACAATATTTGTTAAAAAAAGAAAAATTCACTCAGAATTCTTGTCAGTTTGTGACTGTGTTTCCATATACAACAACAATGATGGCATGCCTTAGTAGGATCTCCATCCACTGCCTCATGCTGGGACTCTGCCCCATCTGCATTGCCTCTTGAGAGTATATTAGCCTGGGAACTGGGAAATTAAGTGTATGTGATTACAGTTTATCTAAAACATGTTATTTTTTTTTCTGCTTCCTTTAAACATTTGAAAGTTAAAGACAGCATTCAGGATAAGAATTTTAGGAATTATTATCAAGCTTTAATACTTTATCAGAAATATTTTCCAAATAAATAAATTGCAATGTGTTACACAACTTAAAATATGAATTCAATCTTTATATTTTCCATGTGAGGATTCCATTATATATATTTAATGATTATGGAGAGTTTTAATTATATACTAATTGTTCTTGACATTATTGAATTACTTATATTTGAATTTTATTAAAACATGAATTAGATCATAGAAAATATAATTTCTGAAATAAAGTATGCCAAAAATGACTAAAACTTCACGTAAAGGAAATAGACCTTAAAAATCATTTTGTAGGGCCGGCAAGATGACTTAGTCGATAATGGTGCTTGCTGATAATGGTGCTATGCTCAAACTCCATGGCCCACATAAGGAAGGAAAGAACCAAAAGAAAAAATTGTCCTCTGACCTCCACACATATGCCATGGCATGCATGTGTGCATGTGCACACACATACACATACATACATACACACACTAGACAAATAATAAATCAAATGCAATTAAAGTTTAAAAAATAGCTTTGTAGAATATTTTCATGAAGAAGGCAGAATATCAAGAATTTCTTCCTAAGACAAAACAAGTCCATCAGATCAGCAACATGCGAAATGATCACCATTGTGAGAAATTCAGAACTCATTAAATTCACCGAAGAGGTCAAACCAAGAGAGACAAACCTGGTAAGAAAACTGAAATCAGTGCCACTCTTTATCACTCCTGGGAAAGTAAGAGAATACACTTTTAAAAAAATTCAGAAAGTTGTCCAAGTGGCACATTTCTGTCTTGCCTGGAGCTCAGAACTGACAAAGAGTTTGTATTGGAGCTGCTGGAAACAAATGGTGGTTTTCGCTTTCCTTGTCCATAGAGCTTTACCCAGCTCAGTACAGTGCTATGTGGCTAAAACTTTTACACCTTATTGGAAAATCTGATATCATGTAATGATATATTTAAGACACTTTGAGGTTGTAAAAATATGTATGAATACTACAAATTCCTGGCAAAATTCACAGTTTCCTAATTATATGATATGATTGTTTCCAAGATAAGATGTGAATAAAATGAACGAAAAGAAATATATATGAATTACTAAGGAGGATGTAAAATGATCATTGTTCATAGATGACCTGGTTTTGTACATAGAAAATGAACACAAATCTACTGTAATAAACAAATTCAATGAATTTCAATGGCACTGGATTTATATAAAATTCAGTTATTCACACAGAATAACACCAAAACAGCTTAAAATAAAATTTCTGAGATCTATTTGCAATCACATTGAGAAGGATAAAATGGTTTGAGTATCTAGTTCAGTGCTTGAGTGCTTGGCTAAAATATTTAAAAACTTCTGTTTGATCCCCATTACTGGACAAAAAAAATGACACAAAAGAGGATTAAATACTAAAGAATTTATAATGTGTTTAACCAAAAAGAGAAAGGTAAAGCTTAGTTCAATACTGTTATATATTTATGACAGAAACAAAAATATAAGGAAATATATCTTTCAATAACGAATTAGAAAAAACATTAATATTAAAATTCCTATACTACTACCCAAAGTGTTCTACAGAGTCAATGCAATCTATGCAAATAATTTTTATGAAATCACAGAGCCTTAACAGGAAGCTTAAAATTTATTTAAAATGTTGAAATTATCACATTAGTTGATTTTAAAGCATCGTACCAATTTCATAAATAGAAAGAGTAGCCCTGAGCTAAAGACTGACATACTGATTAGTTAAACAGAACTGAAATCCCCAGATGAATCTCTTACATACAGCTAGCTGAACTCTATAAAGAATACCAATAATGAGTAATATAGACAGAAGTGTATCTTCAAAGACTATTGTTTGATAAACTAGATAGTTGTGAATAAAAGATTAAAAATTGACCTTTATTATACACATTGCACAAATATGTCAAAATGAATTAAACTTTCAAGGCTGAAACTGTTCAACTACTAGAAGAACATATAAGAGGGAGTTTCTATACCTTACTCTTGTTAATGTTCCCTTGACTATGGCACACACACAAAACATTAGGAACAGGAGTAATAGACAAATGATGCAATGTTATAGGAAAAATCTACTTCTCAAAAAGGAATAATCAACAGAGTGCAAAAACACCTTATGATTTGTTTGTAAAATGTTACTGTCAACATTATATAAAGAACTCCTACAACTTAATATCGAACAATAAAAAAGCAAACTTTAAGACCATTCAATACAATTAAAGAATTAGCTAACAAGCAAAAAATACTTGTCCATTTAGTCACAAAAATGACAATTTGAATATTTTCTCAACAGTGGTGAACATTCAGAAAATACCACAATGGATATCATCACACGCCTGTTAGAATGGGCATTACCAAAGGAAAGAAAAATAGTTCCTCAGGAAATAGCAAATGCCAGTTCATCTATGGAGAAAAATGAAATCTTGCTTTGAGTTTGGACAAATGTAAAGTGGTATAGTTGCTGTGGAAAACTGGAATTTCTTCAAATGAGAAGTAGAATGGAGACAAGATCTTTCTGGTCTTATAAGACTGATCTTGAGGAAGCAGAGAAATAGTTTAAGACCTTCTCCCAAAATTTCAGGACCTTAATCATTCAGACCCTCTACTGAACGTAGGTAACAATGAGAAACCAACCTCCTTTGTGTCATCTGCTGATTCACTAATGCTCATTCCCTTGTCTGTTTCAAGCTAGAAGCAGAGGGCAATGCATTCTACTGAGAACATAAAAGTCAATGTTCTATATCCTAGGGTAGAAAAGAAGGAATGCAGAATGACATGGAGATGAGGGGACAGAGTGCAAATGAAATTTTGAAGGCTCACACAGAGCAGATATACTCTGACATGAAATGTGCTTTCATGTCATAAATAAAATCTCCCTCTTGCGAAGTTGCGTTATTCTTTTTCTTCTAGGTAAAGGGCAGTACCAGGAGGAACAATCTCAAATTCTGGATCACAGATAAGGGAGAAGACTAGCCTCAAATCCTTTGAGTGATGTTACTTAACTATCCCCTGACCTTGAATGACAGAAGCACAATTTTACAGTAGACTTCATTTCCTTTTCAGTCTGATTGATGGAAAAGCATGACTTTTTTTTCTTTTTCCTCTGACAACTCCACTTTATATTCCAGTGAAGAGTCTCTGAAAACTTGCAGAAAACTGAGCTAGTCTTTGCTGTCAGAAAAGCCCAAATTTTAAAACTGACGATAACTGTAGCAACTTTGACGACTGCAAGTAAAAGGGGGTCAAATGCCCATGCAGAAGTGGCAGGAAGGGGATCCAACATGTGCTTTTGCTAACTGGCTAGCTAGAAGTCAAGATTTTACTGAGTATTCTTCTTCTTTGTCTTAGCAATTGTGTCTATCCAAATCGATGCAATTAAGTGGCTAATTGGGCCAGAGAGACATCATAAACAGCAATAGGCTCACTGCTCTCAAAGCAAGTGTTTAAATAGTTTTCACAATTAATATATTATTTAAACTATAAATACTGTCAGTATATATTCAATAAGAGATTCAATAGAGTTGATCAATTTTAAGTGGATGGGAAACTGATGCATATGTCCATTATTTGCTATAGATCTGTGATCCACTGTATTTCAAAGATAACAACATCCTTTAGTGTCAAAAATAAAGACTTTAGATCCATCAAACTGGATGTAAACAAATCTAAATTCAAGCTATACACAGCAGTATTTTTGGCAAGAAAGGTGATGTCAATTCTGTATCTGTTTACATCTTTAGAAATTACACAATATGCCAAATATTCCATGTGATGGCAGCAGAAATCTATCTTATCTGTCCAGTAACATCGTGTACAGTATAACATTGTTTCCCCAATGGGCCTGGGATTAAACCACTTGAAAAAAATAAAGAAAATACAGAAACTGGGGAACGGAAGCACAGTAGATACCAAAAGAAGAAAACTTTGCATTTTTTTTAAAGTATTTTTATCCAGCAGGCTATTTCTAGAGTACACACTCATACTTTCCATTTAGTAGATGATCAGTAAAGACATGTAAATTGCATACATGTTAAAATATTTCTATTTATGCTTGATACAGTCCATTTCCCAAGTGATTGTCCAAAATGTTTATGTATTTGTTGAACTAAAGATTTAAGATATACATATATATATATATATTGCAATTTTTTATGAATTTATTCTGTGCTCTCTTTGTAAGAGATTTGGTTCTTGATTGAATTTAGACTAAACCTTCATGGTTATTTTATACAAGAAGCAAATAATGTCAGGGATATTATTGTTTATTGTTGGAGATCCTCCTCTGGCATTATCAATTACATGAATAAGAGTCTTCAAGAGAAAACAAGTAATTGATTGAGGGCTCCTCTGGGAAAATTCGATTTTCTGAGAGCTACCTTAGATTATCCTCATTCAAAAAGTAAGAGAAGAGTTCTTCTGTTATGGGGACTATGATTATCAATGAGATAACACTTTACTCTGATAAATCTCAGTTTACAGGAATATTCATGGACTCTAAATGTTCTTAAAGTTATTTTATTTCTCAAATCATTACTAATTTCAGAAGCTCAGACTCATTCAGAGAGGGAGAAAGAAAGAATATTTTACCAAAATTTATGTCCTAAGTTTCTAATAAGGCTTCATTATTATCTAAATATATATTGTGCTGATTGTTTCTCACCTCTCCAAACATCTATACAGATATGGAATGTAACTGATGTGCATCATAGTGATGGTAGCACAGAGAAATATAGAGGGAAATAGAACCAATAAGGAATCCACAGCATTATCCATTTGGGGCCTCCATTTTATTTATTATTTTAGTCATTTTCACACCCACACCATTTTCTCATATCCCTCTGTCTTCTGCTGCAGCCTCTTCTCAGCAAGTCTCGCTCCTGGTTTCTTGCCTTCTTTTTGTTATGTTACCCACTGTGTTTAATTGGATTTTATTTTTTGCATAAGCTTGGGAGGTAGGCCTTTTACTGGATCAAGAGCAACTTTAATGAGTGCACCATTGAAAAAAGTGATATTCCTCCTCTCACAACCAGTCACAACTAAACTTGCACATTGATCTTCAGGTATATGCACTGACTTTTGCGTGCTCATTCTCATGATCTTTGTTAGGTCTTACAAGAGTTTTGCAATCTCCTCTAGACCTCGTAAGAGCAAAACTGAATGGCAATGTTGGGTAAAGGGAAAAGATTAGGGTGTGAGTAACATGTTTAAAGCTCAGAGGTTTCTAGGTAGTTATCTCTTGACTGTAGTTACTACAGCACTTTCCTGGTTGCACAAATACTACAACAGATTTTAAGGGAGAAATAGAAAATTAAATCTCTTGGTATTTTAATCCGTAAGTCTACAGTGGTTAAGATGTTTAAAGTTTTGAAATACCAAGAATGTAACATCAAAATGGATTTGAATCTTTTAAGAAAAATGGCCTACATAAATATAGTTAATACTCACCATTATTATATATGTAATTATATATTGCCACAAATATGCTGAATAACAATGACTCAGCCTTTAGGCATAAAAGGATAAATTATTCATTCATTAATAGAAGGAGTTTAGATTCTGCATGCCTGCTTGGCTAGAATAGCCTGTCTTATGTGTGGTGATTAAAATTATACTTATCTATGATGACTTTTATAAAATACTTCAGACCCCATTTATATTCTCAAGATTATTTAATAATAAGGAAAATGTACTTCTAATGTTGATTTCACAGTACCACAGCAGGAGTAACAATGTTAATGTGTCCTTCCTTGTCAAAATGTCAAGCCTCTTAACTGTCCAGAATTAGCCAAATGGCTGAACTGGAAGTCCTTCAAAGTATAAGAAACTCTATAACTGTAGATGTCACTTGAAGGTAATAGACCAAAGAAGATAGGGGCAAGAGAGTACAAAAGGTTAGGACCAATGGCACATTCACTGCAGCAAAGTTATTGGTGTTTGAACTGTAAAGATGTCAGTAAATCATGTATTAGTTTTAAATTTTCACTTAAAATAACTAAGTAAAATGATTTTCAATATGAGTTTATTCAGAAATGGGTGCACTTTTTTTTCTTTTTTCTTTTATGAAAAGGGATGGTAAGCTATCTTTTACAATGGAAGTTACTTTTTGGGTTATATATGAACATTTTCTCATTCATCAATAAATTAACTCAGTACAATGCATTATGACTGCTTTAAGCTCATCTTCAACAGGCTGCTTTTCTCTAAGCTTGCCACATAGGATGGTAATCATATTAAAATACAACTCAATTTTCTCATTGTTTCAAAGCTCTTATATTTTTATTTATCAAATATAATTTCAAATTCTTATCAAGATTTACAGTCCAGTTTGATATTCTTCTAACTTCCTCTGACTGAATTCTTCTTTCTGCACCACATCATCTGATGTAATGTACACATAATAATGTTCTTCTGATTTTCTCAAATGATTCTTCCCAAACATGCAATATGGTGTTTTCCACTTATTGCTTAAATATGACTCATTATAAACACCCATCCTATTCAACATATAAAATTGGGCTTCTGTTACCCTTTTCACATTCTGATGATATGTGCTCTTTAAACTACTTATCATTAAATTGATTATCGATTAAGTTTATTACATGCATTCTTCAGCAATGAGTAAACTCTTAAATATTTTGAATTCTTGTTTGCTAACATTATTTTTCTATGCCAACAGCCATATATAGCATATACAAACCCATTTATTAAATCTTGAATATCCACAAAGGACAATTTTTTTTATTTTTAATGTTTAAATATTTTAAAATTATTTTTTAAATAATCACATAATTAGAAGAAGCATTTCATTACAACAGCATTGACATATTCAATAACAATTTCCAGAGCTAAGATGAATCTCTTTCAAAATTGGCTGTAATTTTTAGGTTCAGAGTTTAATTAATACAGTTGTTATACAATATTGTACTCAGTATAAAACCTATGTCATAAAATTAAATGAGCTTTTAACCTTTAAAAAAGATCTCCATTTTATTATTAAAATACACAGTTTCATACAGAAAAATTCATTTTTAATGCAGTTGACACTAAGATGTTTGCACATGTGTTTCTAATCTCTATACATCTGATTCTTACTAGTCACAGTCAGTTACTTTCTGAGCTCCTTGGCATCTGGGTATGGATATAAAGTTATCAGGTATATTTCAATGGTAATGTTCCTCATATCTACTAATTATTAAGGATCAAATTTTTATGCTTTGAAGAATTATTATTTTTTAAATGTTTTTAAATTTAATAATCACATGATTAGAATAAGCATTTCATTACAGCTTTAACAACTCAACAACAGTTTCCAGAGCAAAGATACATCTCTTTCAAAAGTGGCTATAAAATTTTTGTTCACAGTTGAATTAATACAGTTATACAATATTGAGTTCCACATAAACCCTGTAAGACATAAAATTGAATGTTTTTACCCTTTAAAGATCTCCATTTCATTTTAAAATATGCTATTTTCCTACATTTTTTAATATTATTTTTAATTTTTTTAGAAGAAGCATATCATGACAGCTTTAATATGCTCAGTAACAGTTTCCAGAGCAAAGATACAGCTCTTTGAAAAGTGGCTATAAAGTTTTTAGGTTCACTGTAATAGTTAAACGATATTGAACTCAGTATAAGCCCTGTAAGACATAAATTTGAAAGAGTTTTTAACCTTTAAAAAAGATCTCCCTTTCATTTTAAAATATACTGTCTCTTAAAGAAAGCCTCATCGCTTTTGCTACTACCACTGAGATGTTGGTGCATGCATCTCTAATCTCTATGTATGTGATAATTACTAGTCATAATTGGTTGCACTTGGATCCTTGGAGCCTATGTATGTCTATAAAATCATTGGGTAGATTTCAATGGTAATGTTTATTACCTCTACTAATTAACATGATGTAAATTTTTATGCTTCCTCCTCGATTATAATACATTTTAAAATTTTTTTTTTGTGTGTGTATATCACACAGACCATCCCACTTGAATAAGATGGTTATCTTATTCAACTATACACCCACTGCCCAGACTGCACCCTCCCAGGGCCTCCCTACCCCCACTAGAGCCCTTAAACTCTGTTATCCCTGCTGCTGTTCGCTGTGTGGTCAGCACCCCCAGTCATTCCCCACTAATTGTCCATCTGGTAATCTATTCAGCCTATCTAGAGGTCTTTGTTTTAGGAAGGTCACCTGTTCCTCATCTAGCAGTAATCAGTTGGTAATATTCCTTTAAATAAGATTGGGTCTGCTGTTCATTTTCCCAGTTCTATACTTGGTTACTATCTGGGAGTCCCTTGGGCAACCCTGGCCAACAACTCAAAAGAAGGTGTCTCCTATCTGGCATTGTTTCTTGTTATGTAGCCATAACCCATACATATGGACTCTTAAAAAAATATATTGATCCCTTTAATCTTTAGTTATACTTTCCTTTTGGGTATTTAAGGCCCTACAGTTGGCCCAGATAAACCAATTTATTTTTGCTCTTAAGGTCCTTTGAGGATCTGTTCCTCAGGGGTCGTATGGGCTTGGGAGGAGCCCCTGGCTCCTTTCTTTTACCAGTTCTGCCTATGTGAAGATAAGTCAAAGGTCCTACTCGACCATGGCTGGCTTTGCTTGGAAGCATGGAGGAAATGTTTCCTCTGTATTGACCCTCCTCTTTGTAGACTGGACACTGGTTCAAGGCCACCTTGAGGAGTTTCCTCTGTGTTGTGCTCCACTTTGTAGATTGGACACTGGTTCAAGTCCATCTGGTGGGGTCTCCTTGGCATCGTTGACCAAGAGGACAGCTGACCCACCACAATTACAAGGACATTTTGAGAGATAGTCATAGTCCCCTGGAACTAGTCAACCTAGGAGGGCAAGGAGTAAAAACTATCCTTTCTCTCCCTCTGACCAAATTCTTATAGGCCTCAAAGTATGTCTGTTAATCATCCGAGAAGGTTAGTTGCACCAGTCTGGTACTTATAATTACCGTGTGCCATGTAGATAAATCTTGGGTAAAGACCAATTGTTCTCAGATAAACCTTACCTAGACATATATTTCTTGATCTGCTATGTATAATTTGTCAGTAGGTTGTTGGACTAATATCGTTCCCTCTGGTTCTTAAAACTAACTAGGCATTATTTATCTCTCGCATTGTCTAACACCTCCATCGTGGTTTCCCCACTTAAGGTGCCCACATTTTCCCCCTTTCACCCTTAATAATACCCTTCTCCTATAGTGCTACCTCACTTGAGCTCCTTCTTTCCCTTTATCCCCTAGGTTCCTTGAATACCCGTACCTCCCCCCTCCTTTAAATTAACCCAATTTTTATCCATATCTCCCTTATTAATACCTGTTTTTCCTACTGTTCTTTTCTTTTGGGTTCTTTCTTTTCCTTTACCTTCCTGGTTTCTTTCATTATCCTGGTTCCTGTAGTTATGTCCGGATACAGAGGCACTTACCAGGATTTGGTGCTAGGATCAACATATGAGAGAGAACATATGTAGATTTTTTTTCTGAGTCTCTGTTAATTCACTTACTATAATGGTTTCTAGTTCCACCCATTTACCTGCAAATTTCATGATTTCATCTTTCTTTACTTCTGAGTAAAACTACATCCTATAAATTAACCACATTTCCATTATCCTCTTGTCAATTGTGGGACACTTAGGTTGCTTCCAACTCTTAGCTATTGTGAGAAGAGCAGCAACAAATATGGATGTACAATTGTCTCTGCAATAGGATTAGGTCTTTGAGTATATGCCAAGAAGTGGTATAACTGGGTTAAATGGCAGGTTCATTTGTAGTTTTTTAGGAGTTCTATACACTGCTTTCCATAGGGGTTGAACAAGTTTTCAGCCCTACTAGCAGTGGAGCAGCCCCTTTCCACACATCTTCTCCAATATTTGGTATCATTTTTTTTCTCTTGAGTTTAGCCAGACTGATTGGGGTAAGATGAAATTTTAAGTGGTTTTAATTTACATTTCCCTAATTATTAGTGATCTTGAACATCTTTTAAAATGCTTCATAGCCATCTTTACTTCTTCTTTTGAGAACTCTCTGCTCCTTAGCTTATCTTTTAACTGGGTTACTTCTTGTCTTGACTCTCTCTGTTTTCTGAGTTCATTATATATTCTGGATATTAAACCTCTGTCGGATGTGTTGCTGGTGAAGATTTCCTCCCATTCTGTGGGTTTTCTCTTCACTTCCCTGATTGCCTCCTTTGAAGCAAAGAAGTCTTTTAGTTTAATGAGGTCCCATTTGTTGTTCCTTGACCTTGTTTCCTGAGCAATTCATGTCCGGTTTAGAAAATGCTTTCCTATACCTATATCTTGTTATTTTTTCCCAATGTTTACTTCTAATAGTTTCAGAGTTTCAGGCTTTACATTGAGGTCTTTGATCCATTTGGAATTGACTTTTGTGTAGGGTTAAAGATAGGGGTTTAGTTTCATTCTTCTACAAGTGGAGATCCAGTATTGCCAGCACCATTTGCTGAACATGCTGTCTTTCCTCCAGTTAATGTTTTTGGCCCTTTTGTCAAATATCAGATGGCTGAAATTGCATTTTCTCATATTTTGGTCTTCAATTTTGTCCCATTGTTCTATGGGTCTATTTTTGTGCCAGTACCATGTTGTTTTTATGACAACATGTTGTTTTTTAAGGTCTGTAATACAGCTTAAATTCTGGTATAGTAATCCTCCCAGCATTGCTTTTAGTACTCAGCTTTGCTTTGGCTATCCAAGGTCTTTTGTGCTTCCATATGAATCTTAGAATTTTTTTTTCCAATTCTGTGAAAAATGTCATGGGGGTTGTGATTGGCATTGCATTGAATCTATAAATGGCTTTTGGTAGGATCATCATTTTCACAATATTAATTCTTCTAATCCATGAGCATGGGAGGTCCTTCCATCTTCTGATGTCTTCCTCAATCTCTTTCTTTAATGATTTAAAATTTTCATTGCAGAGGTCTTTAATGTCTTTGGTCAGGTTTATTTTGAGATTTTTTTTTCGCAGCTATTGTGAAGGGGAGTGTTTCCATATGTTATTTCTCTAATTTCATGTTATTGGTATATAGGAAAGCCACAGACTTTTGTAGGTCAATTTTGTAACCGGCCATTTTACTGAATGTGTAAATAATTTTTAGGAGTTTTCTGATGGAATTTTTGGTATCTCTTAGATATAATATATCATCTGCAAAAAGGGATAATTTGATCTCTTCTTTTCCAGTTATTACTCCTTATTTTCCTGCTCTTGTCTTATTTATCTTGCAAGAGTTTCAAACACTATGTCAAAGAGATGTGTAGATAGTGGACAGCCTTGTCTGGTTTCTGATTTCAATGGGAATTTTTCCAGTTTTTCTCCATTTAGAATGATGTTTGCTGTGGGTTTGTTATATATGGCTTTAATTATGTTGAAGCATGTTTCCTCCAGTTCAATTCCCTTTAGGACTTTGAACATAAATGCATGTTGAATTTTGTCAAAGGCCTTCTCTGCATCTATTGAGATGACCACGTGGTTCTTGTTTTTGAGCCCATTTATATGATTTATGATGTTTATTGACTTATATATATTGAACCATCCCTGCATCTCAAGGTCACTTGATCATGGTGGATGTTTTATTTTTTTTTTTTTTTTTTTTTTATGTCTGTCTTTATGTGGTTTGCAAGTATCTTGTTGAGAATTCTGCTGCAAATCCATCTGGTCCTGGACTTTTTGTAGTCGGGGTGTTTTGTATTACTGTTTCAATTTATTTTTGTTTTATGGGTCTATTTATCCTGTTAATTTCTTCTTGGTTTAGTTTTGGTGGTTCCCATGCCTTTAGATATCCATCCATTTCTTTTAGGTTTTCAAATTTACTAGCATATATGTGGTTAAATTTTTCCCTTATAATGTTCTGAATCTCTCTGATGTCTGCTGTGATGTTTCCCCTTTCATCTCTGATTTTGTTGATTTGGAGGTGCTCTTTCTTTCTTTTGGTTAACTGGGCTAATGGTCTGTAGATCTTGTTTATCTTTTCAAAGAATGAGCTCTTGGATTCACTGATTCTTTCTGTTGTTTTCTTTGGTTTGATTTCATTCATTTCTGCCCTGGTTCTTTTTATTTCTTCTGGTCTGCTGGGTTTCGGTTTCATTTGATGTTTCTTTTAAAGTATCTTGAGTTGCAGTGTTAAGACATTTATTTGTGTTCTTTCCAATTTTTTCATGTTAGCACTTAGAGCTGTAAACTTCCCTCTAAGGACCACTTTCAGTGTGTCCCAGAGGTTTTGTTGTGTTGTATTGTCCTTTTCATTTAGTTCCAGGAATACTTTTATTTCTTTCTTAATTTCTCTTTTGACCCATTTATCATTCAAGAGTGTGTTGTTTAATCTCCATATGCTCATGTGGTGACTAGGGCTTTTCTGGTGTTGCTTGTAAGTTTTATTGCCTTGTGGTCTGATAGACTGCATGGAATTATTTCAATCTTTTTTTATTTGTTGAGGGTTTTTTTTTTGGTGCCCCAGTATATGTTTGATTTTTGAGAAGATTCCTTGGGGTGCTGAGTAGAAAGTATGCCTTCTTGTGCTTGGGTGGAATACTTGGTAGATGTCTGCTAGGTCCATTTGATATATGGTATTGTTTAATTCAGATGTCTCTCTGTTAACTCTCTGCCCTGTTGACCTATCTAATAGTGACAGTGGGTATTGAAGTCCCCTACTATTAATGAGTTGGGATTAATCTGGATCTTATGGTCATGTAGTATTGTTTTTATGAAGTTGGGTACACCAGAGTGTGGTGAATATATGTTCATGATTGTGGTATCTTGTTGGTTTATTTTTCCTTTGATCACAATGAAGTGACCCTATTTATCTATTCTGATTCGTTTTAAAGTCCGTCTTGTCAGATATTAGAATTGCAATGCCTGCTTTTTTCTTAGTACCATTTGCTTGGTATGTTGTTTTTTTTCCATCCTTTTGCCTTAAGGTAGTGCCTGTCCTTGAAAGTGAAATGAGTTTCTTTCAGACAACAAAAATATTTTTTTTCTTAATCCATTCACTTAGTTTCTGTCTTTTGACTGGGGAGTTCAGTCCTTTAATCTTTAAAATTATTAATGAAAGATGTGTATTGAATCCTGTTATTTTAAATTCTGTTCATATTCTTGATATAGCTATAATTTTCCACAGTTATACCTTCATTGAATTTCTTTCTTCAACCCCTTGATAATAGACATTCCTTTCTTCAGCTCTTTGTATTGCTTCCAGAACTCTCTGAAAGGTTGGTTTTGTGGACATGAATTTCTTCAGCCTATTTATGTCATGGAAGATTTTTCTTTCCCCTTTGACTATAATAAATATTTTAGCTTGGTATAGTATTCTGGGTTGGCATTTGTGGTCATGTAAAAATGGGAATGCTTTGGTCCAGGCTCTTCTGGCTTTCCTAGTTTGCACTGAAAAGTCAGCTGTAATCCTCATTGGTTTTCCTTTATATGTGACTTGTTTTTCTTTTGCAGCTTTCAGGATTGTCTCTTTGTTCTGAACATTTAGTGTTTTTATTATGATGTGCCATGGAGAGTTTCTTTTCTGGTCCTGTCTCTTTGGTGTTCTATATGCTTCTTGTATTTGTATGGGCATGTCTTTCTTTAATTTTGGGAAATTTTCTTCTATGATTCTGTTGAAGACATGGTGCATGCCATTATTTTGGATTCTTCTCCTTCCTGTATGCCTATGATTTGTAAGTTTGATGTTTTTATGGTGTCACAAAATTCCTGCATATTCCATTCTTGTGCTTTCTTAAATTTTCCTATTATTTTCTTGAGTGGTCTAGTTCATCCACTTTATCTTCCAGTCTTGATATTCCGTTTTCCTTTTCATTCATCCTATTGGTGAGGCTTTATCCTGTTGTTTCTAATTGGCTTACTGAGTGTCTCTCTTCCTTCTTCTTTTCAGCCTGAGTAGTCTTCAATATTTCTAGCTCTCTTCTAAATTCATTCAGAAGTTTATTCCTATCTTCCTTCAGTTCTTGGTTTTCTTTGTGTGTTCTTTAAATTCACTAAGTTATTTTATCATATTTATAATTGTTGTTTAGAGTTCTATGTCCTGCATTGTCTCTAGGGGGTTCTCCTTGTACTCCTCTAGCAAACTATTGGTATTTGGTGGGGATGGGTTATTTTGGTTTTTCATGTTATTATTTTTTTTCTCTGTGATTTTGACATGTGAATTTCTTTTGTAGTTTCTGGTTCTTGTGTGAGACTCAAACTTTCAAGTTTAGGATTGCTTCTTTTCGTAACCTTTATGTGCCTTTGTGGTTTAGTTTTTGGGCATGAAAATCTGGTTCATCTAAGCTTCTGGTCCTCTCTTTTCATTTTATATTGGAGTGGCCAGATTGTTTTTGGCTTCAGGAGTTCCCACAGAGATCCAGGTCAGATGAGGATCAGATGCTCTCAGGCCTTCTGCTAAGGTCTGGAACCCTCCAGGAAAGATTTTGTCTTCAGGAATTTGGGGGTCGGAGTGGCCTAGGGCAAGGTCCCAAAAAGATACTGGTCTCAGGCAGCTGGTGGCCATCCACTCAGAGATGAAAAGGGAGATGGAGGTGGGAGAGGCCCCAAGGGCTCCTGGGGACTGCACTGGGGAACAGGGTTGGTCTGGATGCAAAGATTCAGGAAGCCGAAATGTCAGTCCCAACAACCAGGAAAGAGGCTGGTAGGTTTTACAGCATAGGGAAGCAGAGGGAGGTGATGGTGGGACCAGGTCCAGAGGGTTCCTGGGATAGAGGCTGGCTGGTAGTGCAGCCCATGGAAGCAGAGGGAGATGAGGGCAGGACCAGGCCCAGAGGGCTCCTGGGGACCTAAAGAGGGCACTGGGTCCATCTGGATGCAAGGGATCAGGAAGAAGTGGTGGTCCTGGGTTGGGAGGTCAGCCCTGGCATCCAGGAAAGAGGCTGGTGGGCTGTGCAGCCAGGGGAAACAGAAGGAAGTGAGGGCAGGACCAAGCCCAGAGAGCTCATGGGGACCTGGAGAAGGAACTGGGTCCATCTGGATGAAAGGGATCAGGAAGCAGTGGTGGCCCAGGACTAAGAGGTCAGCACCAGCATCCAGGAAAGAGGCTGGTGGGTCATGCAGCTCAGGGAAGCAGACCAAGAACAAGTTTTTTAAAAAATATATTTTTTTAGAAAATGTTACCTTGTTAGAATTTAATTATGCTTTAATGTACATTTGAATGCTTAGGGGAACATAAATCTAATCCCCATCTTCAGAAATGACAAAAATCATGTGTTTAGTTCATTTAATACATGCTATTTAAGCAGTTATTTCTTTGGCTTTTGGAGGGGAAAATAATTATCATATAGGGAGTTTGAATGATGTCATTACATTTATTTTAAAACTTTTGTTTGTTGAGAAACAATGTCTCAGTGTGTGACCTAATCTTGACCTTTATTAGGTTGCTGTTTTCTTCATGTTGGACATGCACATTATTAATTTGAATATAAGAAGCTTTGATCACTCACATGAAACCTTCAAGTAGTATGGCCCACTAGCTTTCCCTTGTACAAAGAGTGAGGTGTCTAACAAGGTGCACAAAGCTTCAGAGACATAAATAGCATCTTCTAAAACATATGGCCAAATACACATGCCTGGAAAGGTCATAGATTCTAGAGAAAAACCTGTCCATCACATCTGTAGACAAACTAATTTGTTAATGTATGTCAAATATGGATCCTTATGTTTGAAGACATGTATACCATTCACTGCTCATTAAAGAAGTTTCTTTTGCAAGAGATGGAGACTGTTACAGAGTTTTACAACTCATCACATACAGAGAATAAACATCTGTAAGAGTCCTAGCCCTAAGTGATATATCTACAATGCAACTTCTAAACCCAAGGCTCATGCAGCATAGTAAAACAGGGGACAGAGAGAATATTAATACATCTCAATCTTCACCAGTGAAGCTTCTTCATGTGACAGATGATCCATTATCATGACATTGGCTGAGCCTGATCGCTAAATATAGTCACAATTGGGCTTGTTGATGGTTGTGCTCGTTAATTAAAGGAGTGCCAAGCAGGGTCACTGAACCCTCACCTGAGTATCCAGCCACTCTTCCCAGCCAAATAAACCAGCCTTGGAAGATAAAAGGAAAATGTGGAAGACCCCAATAGAGGAATGCTTTTGGAAGCCCTTGTCAAGAAACTCCAATGGACTCTCATATGAACATTTGACAATTGCCCTGTTCTGACTTTTTCTAGTTCCCTGTCTAGAACTTGTAATGCTAATTACTCTTGCCTTTACTTCTCCTTCACATCTCCTATTCACCAATCAAGGACTTTCTTTTCCCTATACAGATAAGAGTTATGCAATTTAGGAGTCTTTAAATAGACCCACTGAAGGGGTACTCCAATTGCCTCACCCTGCATCCTTGTTCATCATGGAAGAAGCCAGAGTGGTCTGCGTCCCTATTCCCTATTGGCAATTTGGGTAACCCCTTCAGAGGATGGTGTGATATGAATAGGAGGTAGAAATTTGCTGGGAAGTTAGGGTAAAAAGACCCCCCAAAATGTAGCCAGTTTCTGAGCTAAAAGTTAAAATGTCCTTGGGCCTGTTAGCAACATACTCTGTTCCAAAGGCAAAAATTGTCAAAATGTCAAAAGTGTTTGGGAGCTTGCATCTAATCCTTAAAATATTTTAGGGTTACTTCTTCAGAAGGGGGAATGTTGGAGGGGAAGCAGTGGGCATTGATTTGATCAAAACATCTTGTATGCATGTATGAAATTCTCAATGAAGTTTTTGTAAAATTTTTTTTAAAAAATGAAAAAAAAATCACAACTGGCCAAAATGTAGAGAATAGGAGAATACAGAGTGCTTGATGCTAGTCCCTACTAGGACTCCTATATTGAACCTCACACATCCAGAGCTCATGGGCCACTGGAGAAGAGGGGGAGGAGTGTATGAGCCAGGAATTGTGGATGACTACAAGGAAGCAGAGTTGGCCAGGTGGCTGGGAACATGTTCATATGAAATTAGAGCAATAGGGATAGCATGCATGAGACTCATGCAAACTCCAAACAGAAGAAAGCCAGCACAGGCCTGCAGAAATGGACAAGGAACCCCAACCATTGCTGAGGAAGCATTGGTAGTAGGGGGTCTATGGGGAGGTATATATTGAAGAGGGGGTCTAATTATGATTAAGATATATTTTATGAAATACGTATTCAGTAAAATACTAAAAGTGAATATAAGGAATATAAAGATGAAATTTTCTTTCCTTTTCCTTTTTTCTGGATACAGTAAAATGAAAGAGGAAAGATGTAAATAAACAAAGAAATATTAATCGAAAAACAATCAGAAATTAATTTGGGGGAAAATTTTGTGGGAAATCTTGATTGCAACAGAAAAGAAACTCATATGATGAGGTCCACTTTCAAGATATTTTGCTATAGAGAAAAATTAAATATATTGTTTAAAATCTATTTTAAGTCTTTAGGTGTGCAAATTATAGTAACTCCCTCAGAAATCTCAGGAGATGCTAGGAACTGAAATGTGTGCATCTAGGAAAGACATGTAAATAATCTCTAGTTTATTGAGCTCTCTTTCATAGATAACAATTTTTTACAGAATTTTATACATATTCAACAAGTTTATTGAAAAGAATGGTAAAATATAAAAATATCAGAAAACTAGACAACTTTCAACTTCATAGGCAGGAAACTGACTGATATATATATATGAGGGTGTGGGTGTGTATACACACAACACTGTGTATTTTCTGTAAAAACCAAATGATTCTGGGTGCATAGTCACTAGGCTAGAGAACAGAGTGATAAGTGTGTTTCCAGGCCTTAAAACCTTATTTAAGCTGGCTTTGTCTGGCAAGATTTAGAAGTTGTTTTTGGTTTGATTATAGGAACACTACTAATAGGGGATATTGAACACACTGGCAGGAAAGCTTCTTTTTTCATTGTTTGTGTGGGGGGAGGCAGGTATGTACCCTTGTGCAAGCATGGGGAAACCAGAGGGGATGTCAGGTGTCCTGTTTCTTTCTGCCATTTTCTTAGAAACCAGGTCTCACTGAACAAAACTCACACTATTTCAATGGTCAACAATTCTCAGAGATCCTCCACCTCCCTCACCACTCCTACACAGTGATACGTTTGCAGGTATCCCACAACCACACCTGGTAGTTATATGAGTTATGTGTGTACTATCGTCCTCATGTTTGGACAGCAAGCAAGCACTCTTATGTACTGAGTCATCTCCACAGCCATAGCAAAATGATTTGAATATACTCTAATTGTAAGGAACAACACTAAAAAATTTTATGTTCCAGAAGGTATAATACATCCTTTACCTATAATATTACCTATCACAAAAAGTATGAGATGCAATAATTTTTATTTACAAGAATGAAGGACAAAATTTGGAAGAGATTAAACATGTTTTCAGGAATGATGACTATTTTTGAAAGCAACAAAGAATGAAGAGAGAAAGTGACACACAGAGAGAGAGAGAGAGAGAGAGAGAGAGAGAGAGAGAGAGAGAGAGAGACAGCCATATCAAGGCCAGAGATGTACTTTTTTTAGAATTCAGTACCCTTCTATTTATTGTCACCCAAAGCTAATAAATACCTATACCAGAAATCACTGCACAAGAAATCATCACCATCTAAACAAACACTAATATATCCACACTGTTCAATATACTTCCCTACTTACATAAGCCTTTTTCTTTTATTCAAGTTCTTATAAAAACACTAATATGAAAAATATCTGCAAATCAAGAATGACAATGGTGGCATCAATACAGGATCCATGCCAACTCTATCAGACAAGGGCCCAGGAAGGAGTGAGGGTGGTCTGCTCTAGTTTGGGGACTATTAGGGACTGTTTCCTACTGGATGAGGGAAAGTAGGTCTTACGAGGGCTGGTCTGCCCTAGTTTGGGGACTATTGGGGACTGTTTATTACTGAATGAGGGAAAGTAGGTCTTACCAAAGATCTCTAGAAAGGCTGACTAGACTCCAGTAATGAATTGGCACTGAGGACATCTGGGTAGAAATTCTTGACTTAATAAGACTTAACATGTATGGTGGAAACATGAGCTTTGGTAGTGGGGTATGGATGAAGAGATCGAAATTTAAGAACTGTTGTATGATTTATATAAAAGTTCAATAAAAATTTTAAAAATAGAGCATTTGAGTAAATGTAAAAATAGTTTCTGTATTTATGCACTTATATAACAGTCAGACAAATAAATGAATATTTATTTCAATGTAAATTTTCAAAGATTTTCAATATGCATAACTCTGAAAAATCAGTATATGAAAGATATAAATGCATAATGAATATCAGTGTGTTGGTATGTGGGAAACAGGGTAAACTTTCACATTAGTAAGTAGTAAAACTCCAGAGAGGCTAAAAAATAGAATAAGAAGAGGTGGGTGGAATTACAAGGATAGAATTGCCATGGTGCATATATCAACTAATCAGAAGTATCTATGAAAAATTTTGTGGGTTCCATTTTACCCACAGAACTGCAAGGCCCTTGGAAAGTGGGTGAATGAAAAAGTAGAGATGGTTTGAACTGTGCTTCCATCTTAACAAGGAAAATACAGGGATTAAGAATTTTAACTGGATAAATACTCTTTCTATTAGATAATATTTCTTACTGTTATGCCTTTTATTTTAAGATTAAATGCATAATTACAAAATGTTCCATTTTGAAAAATTACACTGAAATCTCATTTATTTGATGAAAAGATGCAAAGAAAAACAAAGGACAATTATAGTCCCTTTCCCCCTACAGATCTGGTCCTGCTCTGCCTAATGTGAAAACACCTTTTGCAGACCTTTCTTGGTAGTATATGGAAAATCTTTGAAATGATAAATAATATTCTGGTATTAATTTTCTAGCTGTTCTTTACAATGTAAAATTAAATACAGAAACAAATTGGACTTTTACTCTAACTTGCCTATTTAACTTTCCTATATCAGGAAATGATTTATTATAAGTGGAGAAGTAAGTGATGTCAATATATTCTAAAATCAAGGTTTCTCACAGGTAGTGTATAACATAGTAATCTCAGGGAATAATCAAGAGCCAACATCAGTTGAAACAACATTGGATTCTTGGCAAAGTGCTTCAACAGAAATCTTTGAAGTGGAAAAACAAGCAAACAATTAGAAGGGAGGCTGAGCAAACACCTGTTCCTGAATGCACTTGATAGGTTTATCTGTTGCTGCTTCTGAGAAGTCTACTTTGAAAATGAGAAGATAAGCTTTTCAAAAATTGGATTCTTTCAAAGACAAAGTATCACCATTTTTCAAATTATTGTAAATTCCATGGATAATGTATGACAAAGCAGAATATTAAAAGTAAATAATTGGAGCCACATGTTTGCAAAGCATTCTTAATTAACTAACATTTATTATAATACACATAAAGACTGTCTACCTTCTATGGAAGTGATTGCCATTTGTTCACCAAAAATATTTTGAGAACGTCTTCAAACATTAATTTTACCTCATCAGGAACTTTAGTCAATTGAATTAACTTTCTTTCTACTACTACTTAACAAGAGAATGGAAAATAATTCTCTCTCTCTCTCTCTCTCTCTCTCTCTCTCTCCTCTTCCTCTCCATCTCTTTCTCCTACAACTTATTTTCCATTTAAAATTACACAATAGGTTTTTACTATCTCTTTGATACATATGCATATGTATATATATTATTTATAATTATCTTGTCAGTTCTGCAGGTATTACTCAATAAATATGAAAGAAAATGTACATTTAGAAGCAAATTATTCTTTTAAATACATTTAGCTACAAACTAAGTTGGTACTAATATAATGTAATTATGCTTTATATAAAGTAATATTACTATCATTTCTTTTTATGGTATACTTCTGTTAGGGTTCGGATCTGCAGCAGCCCCTCCCCAACAGGGCGTCAAGGATTTGCAACCCCCTGAGAATGCAAGAACTGAGTTAATGAGCACCCTGGTCTTTGAAAACAAGCTAAACAGAATCCACCTTTTGACCAGTGATCCAATTACTGCAAGGAGTAACTTCAGTACAGCCTGTTTCCTGTTTGATGATCTTAAAGGATAAACAGACAATTTTAGACCCAGATCCAGATGGAAGGGGGTGTTTTTAACAGAAGCTGTTCTGATAAGCCCTGGGCTCCACTCTCCTGCCTAATTTTTAAAAATATGTCCCTGTCTTCTGCATCCCCTCAAAGGCTCCCCCATGAAGACCCCAGGCCACAACCTGTGGGATGACAGTTTCCCTACACTGAAGGGAATTGTCCCATGTGTATTTCCTCTGCTAATAAACTCTATCCCACCAGAATTTTATTTGTGTCCTGGTGCTTTATTCTGATTGATCTGATTCATCTATTAACTTCCAAACATTTTATTGAGCTATGATGGGAATATAATTAATAATAAATCAAAATATTTCATGTTAAGCACAATTCAACCTCTGAAACTAGTGGGTATAACAAAGTAAAAACATTTATCATAAAAGGATATTCGTGGGGTTTTATACCCTGAATAGCAAAGTAAGCAATCAGCAATGCCATAGGCTACCGACATCATGAGAAAAACAGGATATCTTAATTTTAAAACAAAAAGGACACCCTACAATGTAATGGTGTATTAAGAAATGGCTTGATTTTAAAAATGTGCTAAGGACTTAACTACATATATCGCCACAGAAAGCATACTAATATCTAATTCATATAAGAAAAAAAGCTTCTGTGAACAGCAATTAGAGACACATACATCAAAACTCCTGTCATAATTAATATAGCATAGCATGTTGGACAGTATGTATATACCAACTGAGTATGCATACACGTTTTGGGCAGAATATGGAGGAATTGGAACATCTGAACATCACAGTTACAAATGTACACTTGTACATCTTATAAGAGAAAAAGGATGTAGGTTCCTCAAACAAATTAACTAAATACAAAAAAAAAACCCAGCAAAAAAATACCCCAGGATCCAGTAATCCTGCTTATGAATACACATCCAAAGAAGTAACAAAAGAATCATCAGATTGTTTTACAACCTCTTCTACACTGACCTACACAACTATGTGATCGCATACTTACAAAATTACACTGCACATTCTCATTAGTTCATGGTACTTCATAGGCACTATTTTATTTTATATTAACTTCATTCCATAATGCGTCTTTTTTATAAACACATATTGATTGCATTACATGTACTCAACAATGTGCTGTGCATATGCAGGGTTGTGAAGTGCAGTGTAATCACATGTATGTTCTCAAAAATCTGTTTTCTCTTAAATAAGGCATGCTACGTTTCCAAATAGTATAAGGTTCAAGCTTTAGAGAAGAGCAGGTAATGTTGAAAAAAGTTAATTAGGATATGTCAGATGATGATGCCAATTTACAGGCACAGAATGCTAAAGATGGTTGAAAAAAGAAACAGGGAGATACACTATTTTATATGCCAACTAAAATTATATAACATTATTGTTTGGATAACTAAAGGCTGTTTAATGAAAATCTCAATATCTTTGCCCCCTGTTGCACTATATTCTATGAACCTTAGGTGTAAAGGTTCCTCTGTAGATGTGTCAGTGCTGGGCATATCTCAAACATGTATTATCTCTGTGTGAGCAGGTATGGAGCCCTGTAATAGCCTCCATCTGCTGCAAAAAGAAGCTTCTTTCATGAGTGGTGTACGATATACTTGTATAAATGCAAGCATTCATAATCAGCATACAGTAAGAAACTTTATTTTAGATGTATGACTGAGATACAGTTTCTCTAGCATCTATGACCTCTCCAGTTATGTGTATTTGAATATATTTACAGGGCCACCCATGATTTCCTTCTCATTGAGATAACTTTAAGTCCAATAGATGTCTGTAGATTACCACCCCCGTCCATAAATACCAGTGCTGCACCAATAGACGTAGTTTGCTGTGCCAATCATTATGGTTATTAGGCTTTACAGATTTGCATAGTATCCTCTAATCTTCAGGGAGAAATCTTCCAAGTCAGTTCCAGCTACATTCCTCATCTGTCAACAAAGAAGCTTCCTCGTACAATAGAGTGCTAGGTGCACAGAAAGCCATAAATGGCTAAGTTTTAAAGACACTGTAGTGTCCATGTCACTGGATAGGATTCTTTTACTAAAGCTCCCCTACACATGGCTCAGATAGTATTGCAGAAGAAGGGGCAGAAAGGTTGTAAGAGCTGAGGTTGCCACATGAACATATGGAAAAAGAGAATTTCAGGCCTCTGGGAATTTGCTCATGACAGCATGCAAAAGACCTATGCCTACTCACTCAGACAGAAATCCAGCTTAGAAAGGGGAAATGGGCAGCAGGCCCCCACCCTAGCCAAGGAACTATTGGCAAATGATTACTGTGGGGTAATCAAAAGTAGATCTTTAAGGGATTTACTCTAGTTTGGCTGACTAGACTCCAGAAGATAAACGTTGCACTGAGGGATATCTGGATACAAATACTGGACCTGATAAGGCTTAAAGCGTATCACAGAATACCTGAAATCTGGTGAGAGGTATGGGCTGCAAGAAGCAGGTAGATGGCCTAAATTTGATTAAGATGTATGATATAAAATGTACACAAACTCAATAAAAATCAGAAAAAAATCTCAGTGTTTGACAAGGGAAATTTCCCTTCAGGTTGTTGGTCAGGGCAGTCCAAAAGACTAAAATCAATATAGGTTATTTCCATAGCCCTTGATTGCGTCCCAGAACTTGAAGGTAAGTGCTTATTGTAGAAGACTACACACACTATAGACACAAGACTTGGAGAAATTGAAGTACTTACTTATACTTCAAGCATCCTATATCTTTAATAATCTCAATCTCTCAGAACTATCAGACAGGAATGCACAGGCAGTCTCCCTCAAGAGATGCACTAAGACCTCTGACCCTTAAGGTTCTTCTGGTTCTGGAGAAAGTTGGATGCTGGCACGTTCAACGAAACCTTAAGCTCCACAGTGGCCAGACCTCCCCCACCATTACTCTTCTATCAAGGAACCTGGACCTCAGTGCCTTCCTCCAATCCAGCTGCCAGCTCCTGTGATGCCCTTGGACTTCTATGAGAAGACATTCAGAGGACCAGCAGGGCTGAATCCCAGGACTCTCGGTGTTTTTCTCTCTGACATCGAAAGGGTGAGCTCCCCGTAGTATGATAATTATAACCTGATTTGTGCTTACTTTGATTAAGGAGTATAAGATGTATGGAATGCCTGTGCTGTGTGTTGGTATGTAATAAACTCAGCATAAAATGAAAGGCATCTCTGTCTGGACATTCTACAGGCTGATCCTCATAGCCTACAGGGTACCCTCCTACTCAAGACAACCTGCAACATGATCACTATGAGAAGATGGTATATAGAGACCTATTAGAGTCTTGTGTGACATCAATGGCAGAATCATAGGGCTGATCCTACACTTTTACCCATTGCTTAGATTTAAAGAGAGGTAGTTTCTAAGTAGTTACATGAAAGTCAATACAGAGGCAATATAATCTTTCTCTTTGTATGTAAAATTCATAAATATGTAATTTCTGTCTAATGTGACCAAATGTTATATAGAAACAACTTATTTTTAAATAAATTTGATAATACTATTGCTAGTTTGTAAAAACCACTTATTTAATATTTAACCTTCAAATACAAAGCAAATAATTCTAAGTTATCATATTCCATAATTTTCAGAGATTTGGATACAGGAGGTTATTATTTTCAAGCCTTTCTTTTGGACTCACATTGGAATCTAAAAGAGTCTAGAATTTCAAAGTGATGTATGTAACAATGATGTCATTGATTGTGAAGGTATTGGTATTTGTCAACTTATATTTTCCTCATGCTTAAATCATTCATAAAATGTAATAAAACATTTGGCTATAAAATACAGTGATTCTTTATACAAAGCACCCTAAAATGTCCAGCATAATATTATAGAACTAAAAATTGCCATATGTTCCCATAATAACCACATCATGCAATATATTTCTCTTAATATTTTTAAAAAATTATCAGGGTCTAACCAGACAAATAATATTTGGGCTAATCAAGAGCAAGTTAAGTTAGATTAACAGCAGTTTAGTTAAAAATGAAAGATATATTTTCTATGCACCAAGAGTGAGGAGGAAGGCAGATGATTTAATTATGAATCTGAACTTCTTGCACTTGACATTTATCTCCTTGGTGCATAATGTTTTAAGGCAGTAACCCATGTAATATAATGCAAGGTTGCTAAACTACATAAACTCAGATACACACGAGATACCAACTAAGAGCACAATTCAATTATGGGATAAATTACCAGAAGAGATTTGCCATAGAGAAAACCTATTATCTTTACACTAAATATGCAAATAATGTAATACACTCTTTGAAAGAGGAAAGAATAAAGGCTCCTAGACAAAACGTCTGTCACAAAATGTCATGCATTTCCATATTTGTATCAAATTGCCATGAGTTAATTATCAAAAGTAATAATGCTAGTCATTTTTATGGCCACTAGTCATCATGACACAAAAAAATTAAAGTAAGATAACGTCTGAGGTCATATCGTGACCTTGGTTGTTTCCACTCAACATTGCTTTTAACATATATGCTTTCTCATAAATGCTGTGTAGGATACAAAATATTTCTGATAAAATATGTAGCATAAAGAAAAGACAGATTTTGTTTGAAATATTATGTTGAATGCAATGTGTGATCATCTAAATGAAAATAATATTTTCCATTATTCCATATATATTCATGTATATATGTACTAAACACCCAGTCCCTCTGTACCAGAGCTCAGACACTCTTTGCTAGCTAGTAAGAGCAAGCCCTTCCTACTTCTGTGGGCTCTCCTTGCCCTTGACCCCTTCCTCAGAGACTGACAGAGAGGACCTGAAGAGCTGGGCTAAGTTAGTCAAATTCGACTGACATTCCTATGACCCCTGCTTTGGGACCTATGACCCCTGCTTTGGAACCACCCCCTAATTCTGTTCCTCTAGTTCTCACACCTTTGGTAGGTAGTAGAAACCAACTCAGCCTGTTCCCAATGACCCTCTTTGGACTTTGGCCTCTTCCTGCTAATGTTCCCAGAGAGCACCCAAATAGCTAAAGTAGTTGGCCAGATACCACCAAAACCATACATCCAGGGTAACCATTTACCTATTTGGGGACTAGTACCAGGTGCTTGGCTCCAGGGCTTACATCTTCTCTGAGTAGCTAGTAAGAATCAATCAAGCCAATCCCCATCAACCTGTATTGAGCCTAGGCCCCTTCATCCTCCAGGAGAGCTCTTGAATAGTCTTGTGGATACATACAGATGCTCCCATAAAATATCCAAAGAGACCATAAGTTGATTTTCTCTCCTAGCAGCTTGCATAGTTTCATCTGAAACTATGAGAGGAAATTGTCATGGAGGAGGTTTCTTGGTTGGGTTCAAGTCCTTTGCTTTGAATCTTGTTCCCAAACTATGTCCTGTCTTCAGCAGTAGTGTCTTACCTTCAGCTTCTCAGGGGCAATCAAGGACTGTGGCAATAGCTAATTTGGGACTCTCTGACTAACATCTGGAAGGGAGGTTTCTCTTGTCTGGTCTTGTATTTCTTGTTATATAGCCTGTACAGATATTGTAAAGCCTAATAACCAAAACAATGACCAGCACAGCAAACTATCTCTATCAGTGCAGTAGTAGTACCTTTTTCCTGAGGGAAATCAACAGCTAGCTAATTAGACTTGAAGTGTGCTCAGTGTGAGGGCACTCATGTGTGGCACTATAAACATAGCCAAATACAGAGGAATGGAGAGAATATAAATTCTAGAGAAAACCCTACATCTGTCCTATTCCTAGACAAATGTAATTTCTTACTGTGTGCTGAGTATGTATCTTTATATTTACAGACAAGTATACCTGTAATCACTCATCAAAAACATTCTCTTTACTTAAGGACTGAGTTTCCCATCAGATACAAAATAAACTAAAGAAATCCACATGCCCAGACCACACAAAAAAGAGCAAAAGCAAAATAATTTGTCCCATCAATTCCCTTGCTCCTGCCCCAGGCCCATAGAAGTGCTCTACAATGAGAACTACCAAGAGGAACCCCAGGACACAGAATCTCAAGGAACAATCATAAACATAATCAAAGTAGGCAAGAAATTTAAAGAACACACAAACAACTCAAAGAACTCAAAGATAGGGATAAAGAAAATTCAAATACACAGATGACTGAAATGACCAAGATAATTCAGGATTTGAAACTTAAATTCATAAAAGAGGGGGCTGGAGAGATGGCTGAGTGGTTAAGAACACTTTTTGAAGAAGACCCGGGTTCGAATCCCAGCACCTACATGACAGCTACAACTGTCTATAACTCCAGTTCCAGGGGATCTGACAATCTTTTCTTTCCTCTGTGGGCATTGCACGACATTGATGCATGTACCTACACGTAGGCATAACACTCATACACATAAAAATACAAAATAATAAAATATTTTTAAAAATTCACAAAATAGATAGAAATATTGAAGTAAACTCAGGCTGAAATGAATATAGTGTTAAAGACCTCAAAAGCTAGTTTGAAACAACTAGAAGAAGTCTCATCAACAAAATGAATGAAATGGAAAATCGGCTATAAAATACCAGATGATAAAGTTGAAGAACTGGACCGTTCAAGCAAAGAATATGATTTTTTTAAATGCAGGAATGAAATATGCAGGAAATGTGGAAAATCATGAAAAGACAAATTTAAAAATATTTTAATTATTATATGAATTGATTTTATGTGTATGGGTGTTTTACCTGCATGTATGTAAGCATATCTGTGTCGTTTTATGCCCTTGGAGGTGAGCAGTGTATCAGATCCCTGGAACTGAAGTTAAATGGGGTTGTTAGCCATCATGTGGGTCTTGGGAATCAAACTCAGGTTCTCTGCAAAAGCATTCAATGCTCTTAACCACTAAGTCATCTCTGCAGTCCCCCAAAACAAAATTTATGCACCATACACATAGAAGAAAGTGAAAAATTTCAGACCAATGGCATTGATGAGTTCTTCAACAAGATTACAGAAGAAAACTACCCTAAATTAAGGAAAGACTTACCTATATAGATACAAGAAGCAAAAAGAACAACAATCAAGACCAGAACAGAAACTCCCATAGCATACTATAGTAAAAAAAAAATGAATATACAGAACAAATAAAGAATAGTGAAAACTACAAGAGAAAAACAAGTTAACTATAGAAGGAAAGCTCTTTTGAATGGCAGCTGACTTTTAAATGCATTATGAAAGCCAGAAAAGCCTGGAGCAAAGTATTTCAAGATCTAAATGATCAAAAATACAATCTAGAATGGAAAAAACCTAAATGGTCCACAACTGATGAATGAATGGATATTGCAAACGTGGTACATATACACAATGGAGTTCTGCTCAGATGTAAAGAGAAACAAATGATATCATGAAATTTGCAACTGAATGAATGGAACTAGAAACTGTTAGACAAAGTGAAGTAACATAGACTCAGAAAAGCAAATGATGCATGGTCTGTCATTTGTGGTTCTTTGCTCCATATACTTAGATGTGAGTATATATTGATATAAGCCCAAGACCCAGGAAAGGGAAAAGAACCATGGGGTGAAGAGGAAAGAAAAGGGGAATAGAAAATGGAGATAGGTCTTATCAAGAAGAAAATGTAGAAAAGAGAGGATACATTAACTGGGGAAGGAGTTATATAGGGGGAGAGGGGAGAGATAATGCTTAGATGGTGTGAAAAATCATAGGGTAATGTGTTAGCCCTAAGTTCTGCTGAAAAATGCACATTATAATACATACTTGTGTGTGTGTGTGTGTGTGTGTGTGCGTGCGTGCGCACGTGCGTGCTCAAGCATGTATATAGCTTAATGCTATATAATAAAAAACAAAGGGCCCGACAGGAGAAATTACCTTTTGAGTTGTTGGTCTGTTGTTTTTTTTGGGGGGGGGGACAAATGACTCTCAAAATACCACAGTCTATTGCCACAACCCTTGTATGCCTCCCTGAATTTGAAGACAAGACCCTGTTGCTGAAGATAGACTTTACTTCACACACAGGACTTGGAGCAATCCAGATGAAACTGACCTGGAAGCTTCCTCCCTGAAGGCTGGCTCACATGGTATCAGAGGATACTATGCAAGCTTCCAAAGAAGAAAACCCAATCAATGGTCCAACCCTGCTGTAAATTGTAATAAACAACAATGCCTAGCCTAGCAAAATATTGTGATTATTTCAGTGGTAGCACTTTTATTGTAGTGGCAATCAGCATCTGTCTATTTGTAATTAAGTCCTACTCAGTGAGAGGAAATTTATGTGTGGTACTAACATAGTGAAACACACAAGACTGGAGAGGTCATAGATCCTAGATTAAAAAGACCACCCTAGAACAATGTAAATTCTTAGTGTATTTTAGATATTCATCTTCATATTTATAGAAAAGAGTATTTCCCACCACTCATCAAAGAAGCTTCTTTTTGCAATAGATAGGAGGCTAACACAGAGTTCCACAACTAATCAATTGCAAAGAATAATTATATGTGCGATACTTGGCCCCAAGTGACACATTCTCAATGCAACCTTTACACATAAGCTGAATGGCGTCTTTCAACTCTCACCAGGGAGGTTTGTTTATGTGGTAGATAATGATTAACACAGAATCTCACAACTGACAAATGTGCTGAAAACAAGAAGCTGCAGAGTTCTCATTCCTCAATAAGAGACCTACTGCAAAATTCTGCCTCCCAAGGCTCAGTGAACATTATAGAAGAGAGGACAGAAAGATTAGCAGAGCTAGAGGTGGTGGATGACCACAGGGAATCAGAGTTTTCCAGATAGTTTGTCATTTAGAACCATGAAATCCCAGCAATGGTGACAGCATGCACAAGTTCTGTGCAAGTTCAAAGCAGACAACATACTAACATAGACATGGGGAAGTGGGTAAGAAATCCCAAACCAAACTAAGGAACTTTTGGAAACTGATGACTGCTGGGAGAGGGAGAGACAGTGTTTTACAGCGATGTGATTTAATATATTAACCAGGCTCCAGTGAATGAACCATACTGATGGACATATGATGGCTCAAATCAGACTGTATAGGCCATACTGTATATATGGTACATACACTGAATTGGGTGGGAGGTATGGATGGGGAAGGGGATCTAAATACCATCAAATTCTATCCTATAAAAAATAATAAAAAGAATATATATGTACTATACACAAATAAATATTACAGTAAAAGGCAAAAATTATTAATATATTTTGCTTACTAATTAAAATTTTATTTTTGTTTTCTTTTTTAAGATAGAATTGCACTTTACACTAACACATAACTGGTGTTATTACTTCCTGTTCAAACTCCTTTTTTGGAAAAGAAATGTTAAGAATCATAAAGAGTGTGTACATGCCTTTTGTGTTTGTGTGTACCTGAGACTCTCTAATAGTAATTCTTGTGAACATCATTTGCTCACTTTATGTCTGCTGAAGTTTCCTCATTGTGCATGTCTTTTCCTCTCTCTGAATGGATACCAGTTCTAGTAAACGAATGACTTACCTTTGTGACCTAAATTTACTTTAACTCCAAAATTCACTGACACTAGGGGTGGACATTAACATATAGATTTTGGAAATATAGCTCTCTGTAACTTTAGAAGAAATACAAGACTAGAAAAATCTTGCAGTAAAAACAAAGTGAGCCTTATTCTTTATGCTAGAGAGGTAAAACAGTTTCTTGTTCTGTTTTGCATAGGGGAAACATAAGTCTGGATATTATATTTATTATTACTGTTTTGTCTTTTTCCTCCAAGTATTTAAATTTAGTTTCTGTGCCTTTCATATAATACATCTTAATCAAATTTAGAACCTCTCACGCCAGATTTCAGGTATTCTGTCATATATGTTATGTCCTATCCTGTCAAGTATTTGTGTTCAGATATCCCCAAGGCAAGTTTACCCATTAGAATCTAGTCAGCCTGTTTAGAGTCACTGTCTTAAAGAAGATATACTCTCCCTCACCCCATGGTAAACATTTGCCAATAGCAGTTCATTGGCTAGGATTGAGGCCTGCTGCTCATTTCCTCTGTTCTATGCTGAGTTTTGTCTCATTGAGTTGGCATAGGTCTTGTAAGGAAACAGAGGCTTTCAGGCCCCTGGGAAATTGCTCATGAACTTTCAAAACTGTGACAATTTCATTGTGCGTGTGTGTGTGTGTGTGTGTGTGTGTGAGAGAGAGAGAGAGAGAGAGAGAGAGAGAGAGGAAAGATAAAAATATCCATGGAGAATTATCTTTTAAAAATCAACACTTAATGGGCTGGAGAGATGGATCAGTGGTTAAGAGCACTGGTGTACTTGCAGAGGACTCAGGTTTTGTTCTTAGTACCCACATGGTGGCTAATAACTGTCCAAAACTCCAATTCTAGGGGATCCAGTACCCTCTTCTGTTCTCCTCCAGCACTGCACAACACAGGTACACTTAGATACATGCAGGCAATAAACTCATACACATAATAACAAGTAACCATGAACTCAACACTCTTTAATAACCTATAACTATATCACAAATCATATTATGTTCTCTCCTTTATTAATAAAAAAATGACTAAATATTTTCAAATTATATTCCAAGAAGTATTTGAGGTTAATAAAATGAAAAATCATTGAGATCTGAGAATCGAGAATACAATTTGAAGTAAAACAACATTCTATATTTGATAGTATCTAAAACTATTATTACTGCACAACAGAAAATCTATAAAATAAATGCCACAGTGCAAAACTTTACCCTTGAATGGATTTTAGATTTGCTTATAGCAATCTAGACAGGAGGGACTGGAGTACTGGCTCAGCAGTTAAGATCACTAACTACTCTTGCAGCAACCGGTTTTGATTCCCAGCACCCACATAGTGGCTAGCAACTGTCCATAATTCCAGTTCCAGGAGAATTCAACTCCCTCTACTGACCTCTGCAGGCATTGCACAAATTGGGTGCACTTACATACATGTGGGCAATATACTCATAAATATAAAATAAAAATAATATAAAATATTTTTTAAAAGAAATCTAGATAGAAGCTTAATCAGAAATATCGTGGTTTGATCTGCTTAATGTTTATATTTTGTAAATGTAGTTCAGTTTGTGATATTTGGAAAATGCTATCACTAATGCAGTAGCTCACTAAGCATGTAGACCTATTACCTTTTACTGTAATTATTGAATGTTGTGCTGAAATATTTGATAAGGGTTATTGCACATGCAGGTAGTAAAATGTCACACAAATTATTCTTGCATGCAATTGCTTGCAAATAAATATTTTCCTGCTTCACAACAACACTGCTTATAATCTGACCTCCAAAAAAAAAAAAAACATCTGGGTGATGTTTTCATTAAACCATTCTCATCTTTTAGATTCGTAAATTGAAAGGTTAGGAAAATAAATGAGAGTTTATTGGTGAGTGTTCAAAAACATCATTTTTAACACATAAGATTATTATTTTTTTCTAAACCTACACCAACCTTAAACTCTAACTAAACACCCCAACCTTTACCCTAATCCTAGCCCTAACCCTTAACCCCGGGACAAATCCCTAACCCCTAGCCCCTAACTCTAAACCTAATGTTAAACCTTAAAACCTAAACCATAAACCTAACCCCTAGCCTGTACTCAGAACCTGTCCTTGTTCCTATAACCATGATGCTGACCCTGTCCTTAAACCATAAACTCTAACCACTAACCCCTCACATGATATTATTTTAAATAAATATCACAAATTATTTTATATGGAAGTGTTTTAAAGTAGAAATGAACATTCTTGGTAGTATTTTTTAATAACATAAATACTAAGAAATGGAAAGGACAGGTTTGATTTTTAATTTCTTATGAAAATTTTCTTTATCAATCAGGATTTACAGAGATGATCCAGGGTGAAAAAGCAATTTGATGAAATTTGAGTATAGAAAATTGATGTCTGATAGTTGTTTCAATAGAATAATGCATTAAAGTTGCATGTTGTTATGAATTAAAATACCAATTTCTCAATTCTGTGAGAGGACAAGCCATATAATTGATGAAATATTTGGAAAAGATTTATCAAATAATGCTATCCAAGACATACAAAAAGTCTTAAAACTCAACAGTAAGGAAATGAATACCAACATCAAAAATTCAAATGACCTAAACAGACAAAAAAGCAAATGTGACTTAAAGGAACCAAGTAAGTCTCCAAAAAGGTAACAAACATACTATGCTATTACATTAACAGAAGTAAAAGCAAGAGTAAAATGCCCCTACATACCTGCAAGAGCAAACATGAGAATACAGAGTACTGATAAAGATGTGGAATTAAACAAACTCATTAGATGACATTTTCACTTAAATAGAGTTAGGCAGATTATTACAAAAACAACAACAAAAACATATTACCACAGCAACATGGCCCTTGATATTAAAGCATCTGTATGTAGATAGCACTTATGATCTTAACTGCCAAAATTTATGAGAAACTAAAATAACCTCTAGTAACGGAGGAATAAGCTGGTGCTTTCAAGAAAGATATATTGTTTATGACTATAAAAAATGAATTACCAAGCTATGAGGAAACCTAACTGCATATTGATAACTGAAATGAGATATTAAAATTATACTGTGTATGATTCCAACCAGTGTAAGAGTTTATAAATGACAAAGCAATAGAGACCAGGGAAAAGATTAGTGGCAGTCAGAGCTTATGGTGGTAGAAGAGATGAAGCAGAAAGGATATTGAGGGGTGAAAATGATTGTGCGTGATGAAATAATGGTTCAGATATGTCATTTAACATTTGTTAAAGAGGAATATAATATATAGTTCTTGAAGAGAACATTAATATACTACATAGCCAATGGATAATCATAACCATGTAATCACAGAAGTTTCTCAAATGTAAAATAAACATCATTGTGTCAGAGGAGATGTTGACAGAAGGAAGAGTGGATCATGGGTGAGTACCCATATGGAGGCTAACAACTGTGCATAACTCCAGTCCCAATGTCCTCTTCTGATCTCCATGCACATTGTACAACACAGGTACATTTACACATAAAATAAAAATAATAAATGAAATACTAACAAATAAAACTGTGAGCTGAGTGTGATGGTGCATGCCTTTAATCCAAGCACTGGGGAGCCACAGGCAGGAAGATCTCTGTGAGTTCAAGGCCAGCCTGGTCTACATAGTGAGTTCTAGGTAAGCTGGGGCTACAGGGAGACTGGTCTTAAAAAGACCAAAAGTAAAATAAATAAAATGAAATAAAAAATAAAATAAAACTGCGACTGAATCACATACAGCTTTACATATATTAAAATGTAAACTCAGAAACAATATATAAAATTGTTCCTTCATTGTGAATTTTTGATTTATTATTATTGGTTCAGAGTAAAGATTTTTGTTTACTTATTTTTTAATTCTTAAGACAAGGTCATATGGCTTCGCTCATGCTAATATCAAATTATAGCCTCTTACCACAGTTTCAGTGTTGAGATTACAGTTTTGCTTAACCATGCCTGAATCTTCCTACCCAGTGAAGTAAAGAAACTAATAAATGACAATGGGAGAGTGGTGGGGGAGATTTTCTGGGAGGGTGTTAGAATGCAACGATATGAAGTGGGAAAGGGGAACAATAGATTAGATGGGTTAAGAGAGTTGGGGAATGGGAGAGTAGCATAGAGGAGGGATGTTGCAGAGGGTTAAGTAACACTAATGGCCTTTAGAAAAAGTCATAGTGTATAGAGGCTTTTGAAAATAAATTCAAAAGTTATCCTAAATAAAGAAAGAGTACAGTTGTCAGGAAAAAATGATGGGGAGATATGGGAAATGTTGGAGGGAAGAGAATGGGCATTGATTTGATTAAAACACCTTACATGCATGTATGAAATTCTCAATAAAGTTTTCTTAAAAGTTAAAAAAAGAATTAATGAAAAAAATATCATAAAACAGAGGGATATTTCCCTTTTTAGACACTTTAAGCTATAATGAAAAAAAACAATCAAACAAGCAAAACCCCTCAATGCCACAAATGGGCTTCCTCTCTAGAAGCTGTTGAACAAGGTCCCATATACACTCAAACATTAGTACTCATAGTTCCTGCCCTTGGTTACCCACCAGAATTGGATGGTAAGACCCTACTTCTAAAGACACTACATACATGAGCTGTAGAACAAATAATGGGAAATCAAGCTGGTGCTAACTTCACAACCTCATCTCTATTGGCTAGCATTCATAACGCAACAAAGTGCTATGCAAGCTACAAGAAGACAAAAAAAAATCAACCTTACCTATCTGTGAATCCTGTGAACTACAACCACAACTGGTTTGGAAATATATGTCCACTGGTGCAACAGTGGCACAAATACAATGGGAGTAACCAACCACTCTTTAATTTGATTTAAGGTCAGTAACCTTACCTATCTGTGAATCCTGTGAACTACAACCACAACTGGTTTGGAAAGATATGTCCACTGGTGCAACAGTGGCACAAATACAATGGGAGTAATCAACCACTCTTTAATTTGATTTAAGGTCAGCTGACATACCAGGCCTAGGAACTTGTGGATAAACAGATCACAGGCCATAGGGAAGAGCCTAGTACTATTATTCTACTAAACAGACACAGTATTAAACTGACTCCTAATGACTTACTGTTATACCCATAGATTAGTGCATCTCTCAGCCGTCAGCAGAGATACTTCTTCATGCACAGAGATCTACAACTGGCCAATGTGCAGAGAACAAGAGGCAGTAGAGTGATTATCTCTGAATAGGACACCTATATCAAACCTTTGTCTTCAAAGGCTCAGAGATCATTGAGGAAGAGAGAGCAGAAAGACTGTATAGTTGGAGGTAATAGGTGACACAAGGAAAGAGTTTTCCAGACAACTTGGCAGTTACTAATATGAACTCACAGCAATGGTGACACTATGCACAAGACCTAAGTAAACTCAAACCAGATAAAATCTCAGCATAGAAGTTGGGAGGTGGGTAAGAAACTCCAACACTACCACTAGCAACCA
>NW_008337804.1:1565816-1572205 GCF_000622305.1 Nannospalax galili | reverse complement strand
AAACACAGGGATTAAATAAAATCAGAATATATTGACAGATCTTTAAAAAAAATTATTATTATTATTTATTTAATGTGCATGCATGTATTGCACATTCTGCCATGTGGGTATTGCCTGCATGTAGGTAAGTGCACCCAAGTCATGCAATGCCCACAGAGGACAAGAAAGGTTCTGCCATGTGGGTGCTAGGATTTGAACCGGGGTCTTCTGCAAGAACAGTCAGTGTTCTCTACCGCTGAGCCATCTCTCCAGTCCCAATATTGACAGACTACCTCTGTATACAATTTAATTTCAAAATAACCAAATATCCATTGATGGAAAGTTCTGAGATGTGTTAGTTGATAAAAATTCAGAAAGAAGGATAATATTAAAATTTCTCTTTGCACATTTTAATGGAATAATCTACTTAGGATAATGTTAGGAATTATCTTTAACTTAATAGATAAAATATTAATACATTAAATAGGTCAGTAAATAAAGAAGGCGGTAACTATATCCTGATCCACATTAACATATTTAAAATTAGTATGACTAGAGTGTGCATACCTCCTAGACAATAAAATAAGTTTAGAAAATATTTTATACATTTATCTCTCCAGTGACTGGACCCAATGCTAATATGACAGGAAAAAAAAATGCTGTTTTGCAGAACTATGAGGATACAGATAACATAAAAATTCAAAAGTCTTTGAGATATTCTGTAAGGTGGATGCTTAGATTCTTTCTCAAAATTTGACCCTGAAAATAATGTGTGTTCCATACTACAAGAGAGTTCAAAATTGCAGCAAGCAAATACAGCAATTACATCATGCTTTAGACTCCAGAAAAGCTGAACACAACCACATTTTGGAGATGACAGAAAACATTTAATCTGGAGCATAATAGACAATAAGGAATTCTAATTTTTTCTTACATATGCTTTTATTTTAATGTATTTTATTGAATGTTTGTGGATTTCAAACAACACATCTTAATCATATTTACCCCAACATTCCCTATCTTCACCTCCCATAGCCTGCCCACAGTATTCATGCATTTTGTCACATATAATAAGACCTATTGTGTTACGTTTGTGTACCCAGATGTCCCTTGGTGTGAGTTTATCCACTGGAGCCTATCACACTGTCTAATGTCACTCCTTTAAAGAAGATCAACTCTCCCTCACCCACCAGTGATCAGCTATCAAAAGTTCCATGCCAAGGTTGTATATTCCTGACCATTTCCCCAGTTCTATGCTGGTTTTTGTTTGACTGCCTTGGCATGGGTCTTGTGCATGCTAAAGCCATTGCTTGTTCATATGAACAAGGTCCCGGGAGCCTGAAAGATGTTTCCTTATGGTCACGTACCTCCTCCCTTGAATCTTACAGTCTCTCCCCTCCCTGTTCCAAGGTGGTTCCTGAGCCCTGAGTGGGTAGAGTTTAATACAGGAGTCCTGTCCAGGGATCCATGCTTTACAGACTCTTATTCTCTCTTCTTTGACCAGTTGTGACCTTTGTGTTCATTGCTCTCTACTGCATGAGGAAGTTTTGCTAATGAGAGTTGAGAGATGCATGAATATTCTATCTACCTTTGTTCCACTACCCTGAACCTCAGGTGTAAAAATTTGACTGTAGCTGTTTCACTTAGGGTTGGGTACCTCACAGACACTTATTCCCTCTGTGTGACCAATTGGGAACTCTAATAGTCTCCAATTGTTGCAAAATTTCTTTGATGGGTGGTGACTAACATTCTTATCTGTAAATATAAGGATACATTTTTAGCATACAGTAAGAAATTATGTTCGTCCAAGGATGTGACAAACTTAGGATTTTCTCTCAGATCTATGACCTCTCCAGCCACACATGAGCTCCCTCCAATTGAGTGGACTGAAATCCAACTATGTGGCTGTTGATAACACCCATAATAAAAATGCCATTACTCCACCAATATAGTTTGCTGAGCTGGTCATTAGGCTTTAAAACTTTTATTGATAATTACCCTATCCCTTGCATTCACACATTAATAAATTTACATGCAAGATAATAATACAGCTATTTTTTTTCAAAATCACAGTTTAGAAATATATTGATAATACCTGAACCTGAATGATAAGCCATTAACATGCACTGTTCCAGTCCTTTGAAGCCTACTTATGTTGGAAAATTAAACTATGGCCTTGAGTTTGAATTGTATCACTATCATACTTTTTGCATAATTTCGAATTAGCACTTGTAGTCATTTAGCATTCAAAATTTTAGTTGGTCACAATCTTTCCTGAGTGTTTTCAATTACATAATTGATGATAATCTCCAAAGTATCTTGGAGACAAAAGTGAAAAAAAGATGGACATAGCGGCATATGTCTACACAAAAGAGAAAGGTTAAGTTTTAGATATCTGTATACACATATTAACAGCTTCAAGCTGTCCATGCTGATGTTGTAGTATATATATTCTTAATTTGTATGGAATTCAGGGCATATAACAAGGAATCTTAACCAATATTTTCCATATGATGGCAATAAAAAAATACAGTTTTATTTTGGTGGAGACTGCCTTCAAAACAAATAAGTATTAAGCATCTACAAAGACAATTGCCCTAGTGTAATGAAAGTTCAAAGTGAAGTAAGAGTCATGTGACAATCGTCTAGTTTTAGAACATTAGGATATTTGAATACAAGGGAGAGAAGACAGGATTCATTGTAGGAAGTAGCAGAAGCATCTACCAATATGTCCACACACCAGGTAAAAGAATTTTGGAGTCAGGAAAGGGTTTGTGAAATTGGCCTCCTATGTAGTCAATCTGAATTCCTTTCAAAGTCTCATTTCAGATAGATATGTCACACAGATGTGTATGAAATTACAATTTATTTCTTCCTTTAACAGTACTAATTGAAACAAATCACACATGGGTACTTTAAGAGGAAAAGGAAAATCACTCATCCATGGTGTGTTCACATAAATATGATTGCTAAAATATATTTCTGAAGATTTCAGGAATGCTGAGTATAAAGAATTCTGTATCACGTTTTTGGCCTTATTAACAAGGGTGTCCAAAAGAACAAATTCACAAAATTTTACAAGCTATATAATTCTAGAAAGTGAAGGAACTTTGATAGAATTTGAGTGAGAGAGAAAGCTACTCAGCCTTAGCATTAGCACCAAATCCTTGTATGTGAGTACATATCCTAATGTAACTGAAGGACTCAGGAAAATGGAAAGAAACCATGGAGGTAAGGGAAAAGAAGGAGTCACAGAGAGGAATACTAGTAGACAGGTGTTACCAAGAGTGAAATCGGTAAAATGTGGGCATTAAAGTGGGATGGGAAATGGGAGGGTTAAACAAGGAAGTGAGAGAATAAATTTGAGGAAAGAGCTCAAGAGAGGGGGCATCATAGGAGACAGATATTATCAAGGGGGAAATGGGGGAAATGGGGTTACTTTTACTATGAAGGGTGAATGAAGGGTTATACAGGGAAAGGAGAGAAAAATAATGCTTAGCTGGTGTGAAACATGAGAAGGAAATGTGTTCTTTCAAAAGCCTACTGAAAACTTACTACACATTATCTGCACATGAGTTCATGTGTATAGATGAAGGTTGTATATCAAGAAACACAATACAAGACAGGAGATGCCTCCCTTTGAGTTTTTGGGAACTCCAACTCAAGAGAGTTCCAAAATTACACATGCTGTTTCCACAGACTTGATTATCTCCTGGAACTTGAAGGTAAGACCCTATTGTTGAAGATTGGGCATATTTCAGACACAGGACTTGAAATAATGGAGATGTTTCAACAATCAATATCTACCTAATTGGACTTAAAGTCCTCTCAATAACAGGCAACTCATGTGTGTCACGTTAAATATAGCCAAATACACACGGCTGGAGTGGTCATAGATCTTAAAGAAAACCCTAAGTCTGTCACATACCTTGATCTGACATGTAATTTCTTACTATATACTCAATATAGAACCTTATATTTACAGACAAATATGACAATCACCACTCCTCAAAGAAGTACTTTTGCAACAGACAGGAGACAATTACAGACCTCCACAACTGATGACAAACAGAGAATAAATGTCTGTGACATAACCAACCCCAAGTGATACACCTACAATGGAACCTATGTAGCTAAAGTCATGGAAAATAATGGAACAAGGGATAGAGACAATACTAAAGCTTTTCTCAACTAGCGTCACCAAACTTCCTCACTCAACAGAGGGCAATGAGCACAAAGCCCACAAGTGGCCTTAGTGTAGAGAATAAGTGCCTGCAGAAAGTGGGTCCTTGAATAGGACTCTGATATTTAGCTTCTTCACCCACCTGGGACTCAGGGACAATTGTGAAGTGGGGATTTAAAGATCATATATGTCAGGAAAAGAGGTACATGAACATAAGAAAACAAAGTCTAACAGGTTCCTGAGACCATGTTTATATGAACTTACAGTGATGGTGACAGCATGCACAAGACCCATGCAAACTCAGTCAAAAGTCTAAGCATCGAACTGGGGAAATGGGCAGCAGGGACCAACGTTAGCCAAAGAATTACTGAGCAGCTGATTATTGCTAGGTGAGGGAGAGTTGATCTTTAAGGCAGTAACTCTAAATAGGCTGTTTAGACCCCAGTGGGTGAACTTTCACTGAGAAATGTTTGGGTACACTAACTTGACTTGATAGGCTTTAACATATACGACAGAATGAATGAAATCCGGTGGGAAAGAGTATAGTGGGGTGCATATGGTGGAGGCATGTAAGTGATTAAGATTGTTTTATATGATCCCCAAAAGTCATTAAAATATTAAAATGATATTAAAGCATCTAAACACTAAGTAGTTCTGCTTTTCTCTGTGGTCTGTGCCCACTCAGAGCCAGGAAAACAGTAGGCTTACTACTTAGAAATCTTACTGGCAGGTTCCTAAAATAGTGGTGCAGCTCCCAACATTCTAAAATTGCAGGTTCAAACTTAGGCCTGGGCAAGTCCTTCTGATTTGTGGGAGACCAACCAATCCTGAGCTAAACTGGCTAGCCTACATCATGGACAGCTACCCAACCATTTAACCGCCTATAAAAGATGTCTGACTTTGCCTGCTTGCTGCTGTTTCTCTGCTCCCCAAGAGGCAGCCTGTGGTCTGTTTGCTCTTAAATAAACTGCTGTCCTTCCCTCATTGAGAAAAAGATTGAAATCTTCATTGAAATGCTTTAATAAAAATTCAGATCAAGTTCTAATATAACTCAACATTTTACCTCAACTATTTCTTGAATATTTGTTCTTCCACAAAAATTAAAATATTTTATTACAGTTGGCATATTTGTAGTTGTTAATAAACTTACACAGGAATATTGCTAATGTTTATACTTCATCAAAAGCCATTTTAAAACCTAATTTTCTTAAAAAAGAAGTATCAGATAATTTCTAGACATCTACCTAGAACTCAAACTTTGATGTTCTATTTGTTATCTATTATTTTGTTTGTTACTTCTAGAGCTTAGTTATTTGCATATAGCATGAATACTGTGTCAGTAATTTCTATCTTTCCATGTCCTTGAGTTCTAGTACAGACATTATATAAACATACTGAAACTCTTCTCTGTAATGAAACTCAACTTTAGACAAAACTCACTTTTTAAGTATTATTTAAAAATGAAAATAAATGTTGCAACAGCTGTCAACTCTTACTGGTAATTTATACTCAGAAAAGCCTCATCACACTGCCCAAGAAGAAAATATTCTCTAAATGTAATTTTACTTAAAAGTTTTCAAAGTACTTTTAATATTTTACCAATATGCTCACTCAGTTCCTTATTATTTTTGGATCCTGCTGAGTCATTTTCTCAGCTTCTTAGAGGATAATTTGCATTCCTTCTCACATCTGGAATCTTTTTCTGCCTTTTATTTTGTATTGTTCAGATTGACACAGGCACTTCAATTCTCCCTTCTTAAGAAGACAAGATAAAAGGTTTCTTAAAGATGGAAATTTCTTGTATACTTGAAAGTTGATTCTAGATGTCTTATTTTACATACTTAAAATATCATCAGTTAAATTTTACTTTCCTTGTCAGACAAGGCTGACTCTTGAATGTGGTTTTGCACAACCTCTGCCGTGGAGGAGTCTGTGGACACAGTTTTATCTTTTAACTCTAACTGAATACTGAGGCACCTGTTCACTCCCAGCCAAGTCCATGTACTCACTCATACTTCTATGCACAATCTGCAACAAGAAGATGATGACCCTCTTATACCAAGTCTGTAGACAAATCCCCCATCAACACCTCTATCACGCAGTAAAAGGAAGCAACCTTCCTAGAGAGAATAAATTAAGTCCTATGGTTTCTAACCTATTGGGTAAATGAGGTAATGTCTATCTCTCTTCTCTGATGACTCTGTCAAATTTATGAGGAAGAAGTGGT
>NW_008337804.1:1563115-1565762 GCF_000622305.1 Nannospalax galili | reverse complement strand
TATGACAAAACAGAAGTACATTTAATAGTTTCAATTTTATTTTTATTAATTTTATTTATGTTTGTGTGTGCATGTGTTATACAACACTTGTGGAGGGCAGCCTATAGTTATAAACTTTCTCCTTCTGCTATGTGGGTTCTCAGGATTGAACTCAGCTCATCAGGCTTAGAGAAAAATGCCTGGATCTGCTGATCCAACTCACTGGCACTACATATTTATTTTAAATTAAAATTTTATTTAATTCATTACTAAACAAATTATACCAGGACATTAATTACCATTTTAATTCATGAATACTCACTAAAATAGAATTTATAAATATTAACTTGATTCTTACTAAAATATAGAACTAATATCCATTCAAAATAAGAACCAGATTCTTATTAGAAAATACATAACCAGAATTCAATCAAAACTATGTACATCAAAAATCTTTTCTTCTTTCAACAGAAAAGAAAATCAATAGACATCATTAAGATGACAAACACATTGAAAGTATTGAAAAGGAAATAGAATAATAATAAGTAAATACTCTAAAATTATTCATGAGTAGTGTTGAAATAAAAGTAAAAAGTATGGTATCATTTCTCTACATGACTGTAATATGCGCTAATCATGTAAACACTATTATCATTTGCATTCATTTACTGTTTATTAATATCATCAAATACCTGAGTAAATAACAGAAAGGAGGTTGTTTGTTCGACTATTCAGTAGATAAAGGAGGTCCATTTGACATGTGATATCATTAAAATCAGATGTCACTGTTTATTGTCTGTTCAGTTGACCTATATATTGGAGATAATGGGATATTGAAGTCACCTACTATTAATGAGTTAAAATTACTGTGTCAAAAGGTTTTGTAGTACTCTTTGTATGAATTTGAGTGGAACAGAGTTTGGTGCATATATGTTCATAATTGTAATATATTCTTGGTCAATTGTTTCTTTGATTAAAATAAAGTGATCATCTTTATCTCTTCTGATTAGTTTTAATTTGAAGTCTATTTTTTCAGATATTGTCTCGAAATTATAGGCTAGTAAAAAAAAAAAAGCTCTCAGTGCCAGGAATGAATTTCCTTTCTAGAAGCTATAGACCCTGGAACAATACAGGCTATTGTCCCTGCTAGTGGATACCCAACAGAAATAGATGGCAATTCCCTATTGCTGAAGATAATACATACATGAGCTGCATAACAAACAAGGACAAATCACATTGGTGCTGACATCAGAGCCTCATCTTCAGTGACTAGAATTCATAATGGTAGACAGTTTTATGCAATACATGCTACCAGAAGGGAAACATAGTCATCAGTGTTACCCAGCTGTGAATGCAGTGATATGCAAAAACATTTTGCCTGGCAAGAGAGGTTCACTGACGCAGTAGTGTCACAAATTTATGACAGTTAACAACCACTCTATAATTGAATTTAAGGTCCACTTGCTAGGGTGAAGCTGATATCTGACATTGATATTAGGCTTAAAAACCTGAGTCTAGACAGGCCATAGACATAGGGGAGAACCTACTACTAGTTTTCTACTAAATAGTTATCATATTAAATTGAGTCTTACAGTTTTATTATTATACCCATAGTTTAATCCAACTCTCACCTCTCACAAGAGGTATTTTTTAGGCAAAAGATGATTATTAAAACAGAAAACCCCAATTTGACAACATGCAGAAAACAAGAGACTGAAAAATGCTTTTCTCTGAAGAGGATATTATATCAAATTTCGGCCTCCCAAAGGCTCAAGGATCATTGAGGAAGTGGGCATGGAAAGACCTCAAAAGATAGAGGTACTGAAAGACCAGAAGGAAACAGAATTTTCAGATAGCTACTCATTACTCATATGCACTCACAGCAATGGTGATAGCATGCACAAATCCCATGCAAGGTAAATTCAGAAAAAAAAACTGCATAGACATGAGGAAGTAGATAAGAACCTCCAACCCCACCTCAGGAAATTGATCAACAGATGACTGCTAGATGGGGTAGAGAGACCTTCTTCAGCATGGGACTCTTGTTAGGTTAAGCAGACTCCAGTGAATGGACACACATTAGGGGACATTTGGAGATATAGATTATACTGTACAGAGCATATTATATGATCCTCCTTTCTCTGGTATGGAGATTACAGGGTGCGGCCACCATTCCAGGTTTATGTGCTGGGGATGGAGCCCAAGGCTTTGTGCATGCTAGGCAAATCTTCAGGGAGCGGCTCTCTCTCTCTCTCTCTCTCTCTCTCTCACACACACACACACACACACACACACACACACACACACACAGACCTGAAATAGAATGGGTGTGATAAGGAGCATATAGATAGGGGAGAGGGTTTACATGTGATCAAAATATGTTTTATAGAATTTTCAGAAATTTAATTTAAAATATATTCTTGCTTCAATGAGAAAGAAGGGCATATTTCAAAAAATCTTGTTGATAATCATATATATGTCATGAACTGTTGCTTTTCAGTGTTAATCAATTTTCTTATTTAAAATGCTCTACTGTCTATGTATTACAGTTTTATTCCAATGTAACTTTGGCCTCCTCCTGTATACACATCCAATTTCCATACTCTAACTTTTGCTAGACTATAAGTTCTCTATCAATAGCCCCCACTATTTTACATTAACAACGGCA
>NW_008337804.1:1561781-1562124 GCF_000622305.1 Nannospalax galili | reverse complement strand
GACACTGGTTCAAGTCCATCTGGTGGGGTCTCCTTGGCCTCCTTGATCAAGAGGTCAGATGACCCACCACCATTACAGGACATTTTGTGAGATGCTCATGGTCCCTGGGACTAATCGACCTAGGAGGGCAGAGGAGCAAAAACTGTCTTTTGTATCCCTCTGACCCAATTAGTATAGATCTCAAGGTATGTCTGTTAAACATCCAAGAAGGTTAGTTCCACCATTCTAGCATTTTTAATTACTGTATGTCATGTAGGTAAATCTTGAGCAAAGATCAATTATTCTCAGATAAACCTCACCTAGACATATATTTCTTGATCTTTTGTGTATAATTTGTCAGTGG
>NW_008337804.1:1553261-1554290 GCF_000622305.1 Nannospalax galili | reverse complement strand
CAGATGTGTTGCTGGTGAAGATTTTCTCCCATTCTTTGGGTTTTCTGTTTTGGTTGTCGGTTGTCGCCTTTGATGTACAGAAGCTTTTTAGTTTAATGAGGTCCCACTTGTTAATTCTTGCCGTTGTTTCCTGGGCTATTGGTGTCTGGTTTAGAAGGTCCTTTCCTACATCTATATCTTTTTCCCAATTCTACACCTGTATCTTGTAGGTTTTTCCCAATGTTTTCTTCTAAGAGTTTCAGAGTTTCAGACTTTACATTGAGGTCTTTGAGCCATTGGGAATTGACTTCTGTGCAGGGTGAAAGATAGGGGTTTAGTTTCATTCTTCTACAAGTGGAGATCCAGTTTTGCCAACACCATTTGCTGAACATGCTGTCTTTCCTCCGGTTAATGTTCTTGGCCCCTTGTCAAATATCAGGTAGCTAAAACTGCAATTACTCATATTTGGGTCTTCAATTTTGTTCCATTTGTCGATTGGTCTTTTTTATGCCAGTACCATATTGTTTTTGTGACGATAGCTCTGTAGTAGAGCTTGAAATCTGGTATAGTAATGCCCCCAGCATTGCTCTTAGTTTTCAGGGTTGTTTTGGCTATCTGGGGTCTCTTGTGCTTCCATATGAATCTTAGGATAGTTTTTTCCAATTCTGTGAAAAATGTCATGGGGATTTTGATTGGCATTGCATTGAATCTATATATGACTCTTGGTATGATGGTCATTTTCACAATATTAATTCTTCCAATCCATGAGCATGGGAGGTCCTTCCATCTTCTGATGTCTTCCTCAATTTCTTTCTTTAAAGAGTTAAAATTTTCCTTGTAGAGCTCTTTAATGTCTTTGGTCAGGTTTATTCCAAGGTATTTTATTTTTTTTGTGGCTATTGTGAATGGGAGGGTTTCCCTGTGCTCTTTCTCTGACTGCTTGTCATTGGTATATAGAAAGGCTATAGACTTTTGTAGGTTAATTTTGTAACCTGCCACTTTACTGAATGTGTTAATAATTTCTAGGAGTTTGCGCGTGGAATTTTTGGC
>NW_008337804.1:1528065-1550748 GCF_000622305.1 Nannospalax galili | reverse complement strand
ATTTCAGCCTTAGTATTCTTCAATATTTCTAGCTCTTTTCTGAATTCATTCAGAAGTTTATCCCTATCTTCCTTCAGCTCTATGATTACCTTTTTTGTGTGTTCTTAAAATTCATTGAATTCTTTTATCATATTCATCATTGTTTTTTTGAGTTCCATGTCCTGCATTGTCTCTAGAGGATTCTCATTGTGCTCCTCTAGAGGATTACTGGTATTTGGTGGGGATATGTTATTTTGGTTTTTCATGTTATTATTTTTTCTCTGTGATTTTGACATGTGAATTTCTTTTGTGGTTTCTGACTCTTGTGTGATACTCGGGCCTTCAAGTTTAGTTCTGCTCTTTTTTTGAACTTTATGTGTCTTTGTGGTTTACTTTTTGGGTATGAAGAGCTGGTTCGTCTAAGCTTCTGGTTCTCTCTTTTGATTTTATATTGTCCGTGGCCCGATTGATTTTGTTTACAGGACTTCAACAGTGGCCCAATTCCAATGTGAGTCAGAAGTTTTCAGACTTTCTCCTTAGGTCTGGAATCTTCTAAGAATGATTTTGGCCTCAGAACTTGGGTGTTGGACTGACCTGAGACCCTGGCATTGACCGCGCCATGCAGGGATGCAAAGGCAGATGGGGTGGGAAGACCCCCAAGATTTCCCAGGGAGTGGATTGAGTAGCTGGGTTGTACTGGATGTAAAGGATCAGGGAGAGGAAAGGTAAGCCTCAGAGCCCCAGAAAGAGGCTGTCAGCCCCGCCAAGAGGCTGGCAGGTGTTTCAGGACCAGGGAAGTAGAGGGAGGGGTAGGGGGGGCCAGGTCCAGAAGTGGTAGCCCCGTGGCCCAAGCAAGGAACTAAGTTGGTCTGGGTGAGAAGGGTCAGGAAGCAGTATTGGTTCCCCCCCGGTGTCTGGGGCCCCAAGTCTAGGGATGGTGCAGGTCCCAAACTAGGAGTAGTGAACAGCGGGGAGATGGAAGGGTGAATGTGGGTTGGGGAGTCAAGGCGCAAAGGGCTGCACTATAGACTTACCCCAAGAGGCCTGAGGATAGGAGTTAACAACAGCATATTTTTACTGCTAAATTTCCATCATCCTGATAATATTTTGGTCTCAAATATGCAAACACAAAACAAAAAATACTTTAGAGATTGTATCTGAGTATCTGTTATCTATTTGCAGGAGAAAAAAAAGCAATTTCATGTTCATCACCTGTTTCATATTCTCTGATTAACAGAAGTTTATTATTCTGTTTATTATGTTTTCTGACCGTTTATGTCATACAGGCTATCCTTCATAACTAGATTCCACTGCCTCATTTTTCCCTAGGCTTGAACTAAATCACTTTGAAAGCCCTTTTAACATTCTTTCACATTTTAACTACATGAAAATGTCTTTTGTACATATCCCTTCTTGTAAAATACAATGGTCCTTTCTCTGGCTTTATCTTATGTAAAATGTCATGCCAAGTTCTTGATTTTAAAATTTTGTCTCTGTTGTCATCTATGATAAATCTTTACTGAACAAGCTTATGTTGTCAAATTATTTAAACTTCTGTGAAACCTAAAACATGGCATATTATTTAATCAAAGGCTATACTGGACATTTGAGTAAAACATAGTATTTGATGAATGTAAATGACTGAATTGAAAGCTACATATATTACATTGATATTTACCAGTGGGTAAATTTCCACTTATAGACACTCCTAACAGCAAGTGAGGAATGGAAACAGCTGACACTATATACTTCAAATCAATTAGACTGTGAGAGGTCTCATTTGATTTTAGGGACAAAGGCATATGCAAATTAACACTAGAATCCATTCAAATAGGTCTGTAATTATCTCATAAAATGAACTAAACAAATAACGATTAACCCTATACTATACCAAAGAACTCTCTGAAAAGAGTAAAGAGAAAATCCTAAAAGAAAAACTATTTTACATTCTAAATAACATGTCATTTTAAGTGACATGATGAAATCTGTTTTCAGTGCAGTGGCTATGACCTAGGATGTCAAGCATTCTTTTAGTCTTTTTATCTGTACTGTAGGTCACCTGGCCAGTAATAACATAGTAGCTGTCTCAGCTTGCAGACTTACTGTACTAAAGTTTGTCCACAAATGCTTCTTATTTTGCACTATGATACAAATAAAATGTGAGGGTAGTGATAATATCTATTACAATATGAAACTCTTTAGTGAAAACCTGAAAGCTGACTATTTATTTTAGAAAATAACTGCATGATGGAAATGATAGTATTACCTATGGATTAGGCCTCCTCTTTGCTCTGAACATATCCCTGTAAATGAAGAGTGATTCCTGAAATACTTAAAGTAACACATTGTGCTGGATAGCTTTAGTGTCACCTTGACACACCTGGGTAGCGGGAGCCTCAGTTGGGGAATTATGTCCATTGGACCAGCCTGTGGCCATGTCTGTGGGACATCTTGTTGATTATTGAGTGATATCCGAGGGCCCAGTTCACTGTGGATGGTGCCATCCTGAACAGGTGGGCTTATGTTGTAAAATAAATCAGGTTGAGTGTGGCCAGAGGAGCAAGCCAGCAAGCAGTGTTCCTCCATGGTCTGGACTTCAGCTCCTGCCTCCAGGTTCCTGCCCTGAGTTCCTACTTTGGGTACCCTGATGAACTGTGACCCAGGAGATATAAGTCAAATAAACCCTTTTCTCCCCAAGTAGGTTTTAGCGTGTTTTGTCATAGCAATTAAAGGCAGACTAACATGTTCTCTGCTTAACATGTTCTCATTGAATTGAAATGCATTTAACAAAATACCTGCCATTTCATCAAAGGTAAAAAAATGATTACAACTGTGAACAAATGCAAACGTTTATAGAAATAAAGGTGGAACAAAATATTCAATTATTCTGAAGAAGATAAAAGAAGGTTAAAGAGATGGCACAGTGGTTAAGAGCACTTACTACTCTTGCAGAGGACCCAAGTTCAGTTCCCAGCACCAAAATGTGGATGGCAACTGTTTATAACTTCTGTCCCATGGGATCTCCTGCCTTTTTATGGACATATGAACATACACATGCACATGCTACAAATATAGACATACAGACATCACTCATCCACATAAATGATAAATATAATTTTTAAAAAGGTTCTTTTCAATAAATAATTTTCTCATGTTAATGAGAATAATCTTTAAAATATAATGATTTTCTTTGAATAGTAAATTCCAAAATTTATTAAGATTTGATAGGTAGCTAGCATTTAAAGATTACTTTATTCCAATTGTTTCTCAACTCACTTTTGTTATAAAAGTGAAAGAAAATATTTTAAACGATGACACTTAATATTTCCATTCAAATTCCATGCATTAGCTAAAGCACTTCTTTGTTGTACACTTTTGATTTCTTTTGTAATCAACTCACTGGATACTTTCTAAGATTAACTCAAGAAGATAAATAATCTTAATAAATAGATAAGTAACTGTTTTATAAGGAATGTATATACTTTGGGAATTTTGGAATGAAAGCAGGAAAAGTTTTGGAAGGGCTCTGTGTGGTAATTTTGCTAACTATGAATATATTCATAGATATATGAATGTTAGATATTATAGCTTATGATATAGACAGAAATCTTAGAAGATAAGTATAAATCAGGAGAGACTTCTGAATGAACAGCTATAGAAATAGTCCTAAAATAAAGCTGGATAAAAGTATTTCCTGCATAAGTAATTCAGATGCTATATATCTCTAAGTCAAGATGGAAGTTTATCAATTATGGTTTCAATCAAGTCAAAGATGCAAAATATATTTTGTTCTTTCACTCATTTGATTCTCTATCCACTCTGTAGGTTTTGGGGGATCATCTGGATTACTTACTACCAGGTTCTGCTTCCACATAAAAAATCCAAGTGCACATTACTCAGATATGAACATGGAAAACACATGAATGAAAAGAACTCTAACTTTTCTTATAAATAGAGCTAAATGGCAAGTTTACCAGATGAACTAGGGTGACAAGTTTTTCTCAGGAGAAACAAGCATACACAACAATGAAGTGTTAAAGAAGGAAAAGAAAACATGAATATTTAATATATATCAGATGTTAAATCAGTGCTAAATGCACAGGGAGAGAAAAATCTCATGGTAAATTTACAATCTCAACTTCTATTTATGGAAACAATGAGGTTTTCATTTTTATGACAAAGGATAAAATTGAGATCTGTTTACTATATGGTTCCTGGCACAGGTTTTTTAATGAGACTTTAAAAAAATTGAGAAACGAATTATTTCATAAATGGTGTGCTGGATGGCTTTTGTTGTCAACTTGACACACCTGGGTTTAGGCAGCCTCATTTGGGGAACTGCCTCTTGGACTGGCCTGTGACCATGTCTATGGGACATTACTGTGATTGTTGAGTGATGTAGGAGGGCTCATCCCACTGTGGGTGGTGCCACCCCTGGGCAGGTGGGCCTGTATTTCATAAGAATGCAGGTTGAGAACAGGCCAGGGGAGAAAGCCAGTGAGCAGCATTCCTCCTTGGCATGTGTGTTTCAGCTCCTGCCTCTAAGTTCCTACCCTGAGTTCCTACCTTGGAATCCCTCAGTGATGAACTGTGACCTGGGAGCTATAAGTCAAATAAATCCAGTCCTCCCCAAGTTGGTTTGTGTCAGTGTTTTCATCACAGCAATATGAAAGCAAATTAGAACAAATATCATACTAATTCATTTGGTGAAACAATGAGCTTTATTGAGATTACTTACAGGAACATGAGTGAAGGTTTACTTACATGTGCAGATATTATTCAAAAACAGCTTTATCACCAAAGTCCACTCCATCATGGGTGATGGCTCACAAACCAGGAAATCTGCTGGCAGAACTTGCAGATAGCTCAGCAGTTTGGAGAATGCCATTTCCATGCAGCTCAGTTGGTCTTTGCTGCTTCTAGGCAGCTTGGTTTGTCAGCTTGTCCCTCAGCTGTCGTGTTTGGGAAGGGATGAGCTAGTGAACCTGGTCAATTTTAAGGAACTTCCTAAAAATGTTGGTTGTTTACTTGCTGAATTTAATGAGCTTCCCTGCAGGATGGAATATTTTACCTCCCCTCAAAATAGTCCCAGCACTTGGGAGGCAGAGGCAGGCCGCTCTTTGTGAGTTAAAGTCCAGCCTGGTCTACATAGTGAGTTCAGGTGAGCTGAGACTACAGGGAGACCCTGTCTCAAAAAGATAAAAAAGGCAAAAAAAAAAAAAAAATCCTGCAATTACCTTCCTTCAAAAAAACTTTGTTTACCCAGCTTCCCTCCAAGATGAAGATTTTATTTTGGAAGAAATGGCTGCAAAACCTTCTCTCTCTGAGTGTGTGTGTATGTATGTGTGTGTGTGTGTGTGTGTATGTGTCTGTGCATGTGATTGCATTGGTCCCAGAGGCTGGAAGAGGGTGACAGACCCTGTGAAGCTGGAATGACACATACATACATTTTTATATGAGTTCATTTAGTAATGTTCCTGTACCTGTGGTTAGAACCCCTTCACCCACGCAACTGAAGGTGACTGGGTGTTGCCTATTTGGGATTAGACAACCTATTAGGGTGCTGGTCCTTGGAGAAAACTGATTCTTTCTTCCTCAACATCATTGATTGTGTGTAGCTCTTTATCTTGAAGAGGTACCACATGGTATTATCGTCATTCACTTTGGCATGGGAACTGTTTTTAGTCATTATGTACATCTTATTAGACTACCATGCTGTAAAGATTTCGATCATGCAGCTTCACTACCATGTGTAGGATGTAGTAACAACCAGCAGGGGTCTTCTTCAATGCTATCATACATGTACTTATTACATTCTGGTCACACTTATTCCTCTACCTCTTATTACCTTTTCCTCTCACTCCCATCAACCCTTCACCCATTCCTCTGTTGGGTAGGCATACCCTCTGAGGCAGTTACTCCTCCCACCCAATCAGTCACCTTTAATTGAGTGAGGGAAGGGGTTCTAAGGACAGATGCTGAGGACACTGGGAAACACCAGGATAATGGTGCTGGAAGGACTCTGGGAAGTGCTGAGGACACAAGCAAAAGGGGAGAGTCGCCATCTTGGTGAATTCGGCGCAAGGACAGCTGGTGGGCTACTGGCAGGTGATGTATCTCCCAGTTTAGCTGAGATGTAAAAACAGGGCCCATGGGCAATCATGCCTTTGTAAGTAACCCTTTCTTGGATGTCATAAGCTAGGAAAAAACCCAGATAGAATGTAAAATGTCAGTTTTGTGACTCTGTGTTAGGACTCTGGCATTTCGGAGAGTGTACACGTGTCTCTCAGGGAAAATTTGGTGCAACACCTCATACCATGTACTTTGCCCACATTTTTTCCTTTATGAATCAGTGTGTTACATTGCTGAATAGTGACCTCTCCTCCTGCAGCAGCCCTTCTGAGAAGGGAAGGGCCCATGAGCCCCTTCCTGACCTATAACTGAATGTATACTGGTTCAGTACATGCAAGTCCTATGACAGCAACAACCACAGTTGTGAGCTCATGATTCCCACAAACATGTTATGCCCATAAAACAGTGTTTCACAACCGACCTTCCAACCTATCTGTTGTCTTTTACATTCTGTTCTATTATTTTTCTAGGATGTTCCTTGAGCCTTGTAGTTGGAGACATTAGGTGTCCTGGTTAATTCTGAACCATCAACAGTCACTTATTTTAAGCACCTTGATCACTTGTGAGTCTCTGTACTAATTATTTTGCATAAACAATTGTTTTCTCCTTGAGGCTAAAGACAACAATAGTATGTGAGTATAAACATAAATAGTTATGGGGCAGTTTGGCATATGAAATTTATTTTTAATTTTTTATATTTTATTTATTTTCTGCGTGCATGTGTACACTCAAGCAGAGGTCAGCGATCAACACACAGGAGTAGGTTCTCTCATTCTACCATGTGGGATTAAGGGATCGAAATCCAGGCTTGGTGGCAAGTGCCGTTATCTACTGAACAATCTAGCCATTTCCAGCAAAATATGATTTTGATACAGGGGAGATCAGGGTCCCCTTGCAGGGTCCATAGTTTCATTCATAAAATAATTTCAGAATGCACTCAAATAGAAACTTTAAATCATTTTATGATATTTTAAAAAAATAAATGCTCAGGGCAACTGCCTTGAGGAGGAGAATGGTGGGGAGAAGGAATGAAGTCATGACGTCATGCTGATTTAGACCTGGCATACAGGTCAGACATGTGGTAGACTAGAAGCCACATGACAGGGAGAATGAAATTTTAGAGGAAAAACAAAGAAACTCAAAACTTTGGGCAGCTCAAACCACTAGGGAAACCGCAGGTAGAAAAGGCATATGAAGAAGAAAAAGAGAGAGTTCATGCTTTTCTTAAGAATTACGGATATCTCCATGTCTGCCACCAAGAACTGCATTAGGACGAAGGGATTCCAGGCAGGAAAAGCTCACCATTAACACACTAAGTTTTGCACCCATCTCCTTAGCATAAAAGAATCTACCTTCTTAGGGGTGATCCTATGACCAGGTGATTGACCAGTGAAACTGGAAGATTTGATGTTTATCCAGGCCATAGAATCTTAGTTTTGATCAGTTTTATGGTTCTTTTTTTGTTTTGTTTTGTTTTAGTTTTGCTATAATAACAATTTAGTAAACCAGAAGTAGGTGATTCACCCCTACTGTCTATGACCTACACAGCCATAGGTCTTTGATTAGGTACAAAATACAGACCATTAATTGTCTCCTATAGAATGGGCCTGCATCTAGTCACAAATCAGCTGCTAACCCCATAAAAGTCCTACCACTATTGTACCAGTAAGTACCTCTTGCCTGGAAGTTGTTATTTTAATATGCAGTATCTAAAGTTGGAGAAAAATCATTGTACTAGTTTTGTTTTTGTTTGTTTGTTCTGTTTTATTGTCTTGTTTTATTTTTTGAGACATTGTCTCACTCTGTAGCCCAGGCTGTCCTTAAACTTCATGTGTAACATAGGTTAGCTTTGCACTCACAAAATTCCTCCTGTGTCAGTCTCACAAGTGATAGGATTGTAGGGATGAGAAACCAGACTGAATCACAAATGCTATTCCTAAGGGTAAACAGATAACATGAGTTTAAAACAGAACATGTTAAAGTGTCATAATTATAATAAAAATTTAAATATGCTTCAATTTTTGTGACTTTTCTCAAGACTATCTCCTGGTATATCTCTACATGTAATCGCAATTTAATGTATTCAGTACATCTTAAGCCTTGGAGAAGTAAACATATAATGGCATGAAATCTAGGCAGAACCGTATATTTCAAATTTAAAATAAATATCTGCAATTTTTTTCTAAATAACGGTTCATTTAAAGTTTCATACAGGAGTTATATGATTTTAGGCACAGTGAGCATCAAGAGATGTACTTTGGGAAAATCTCCTTGAAAATGCATGTGGAAACAAAGTTATGGCTCTTAAAAACCCCTGTCACCCCCTTGACTGATGCATTATTTGTTCATCTATCTTTCTGGCCCTCTCACACTTAAGTATATAAGTTCTGTGTTTAAAAAAAATGCCAATACCAACTAATTGCTTCCCAAGTAAGTTTTGGTGTTATTTCAGCGAAAGGTATAATTTAGCAAACAGATTTAGTGAGCAGCAGATAAAACAATTAGTAGAAAGATCTTTTGTGAAAGAAGTGGCTGGCAGTGCACCCGCGGTGAGGGCTGAATTTGTAATTTAGAAAACAGATTTAGCAAGAGGCAGATACAACAATTAGTCTGAAAATCTTTTTGTAAGACAAACAACTCACAGAATCACAAGAGCAAAGTTAGAATATATTTGCATAAAAGTGATATGCCATTTTTACTGAAGAGGAAATAATATTCCATGACAGCCTTTTAACCTTTTCTATTCTTTCTATTTTCATTTTCCTCGTATAGTTTGGGTTCAAGGCTCTAGGAAAATTCAGTAACAATGCCAAAAGCAATATTGATTCATCTGGTAGGATCACTAACATTTCATAGAATGCTCACCACCTATCTGTAGGCCACTACTGGACTGTGGAAATGAATAAGTCTTTTTGGACTTTCCTCAGAGGAGGATATTTTTTGATTTAGAGTTTGAACTATAAAAAAGGAATTGACTATTACCAAAATATTTGAAAAAAAGAACAAAGGTGTGCTTTCCATATGGAATATCTGGGGCATTACTCAGTATTGGGGTTTTAGAATATTATTTAACAAACATTAAAAATAATGGAAGGCATTAAGGTAACAGTGATTCGATAGTAGAATGAATTTATAATACTTTTCTATCAATTATATTTGCTTTCATTACCTTATTCTTCCTTAGGAGAAGGAAGCTGTAGAGGAAAAGTGAAGAAATAGTAAGAAAGGCATGAAGAAGAAAAGAAGAAATTATGCTTGAAGACTTCAGGAAAGCAGACAGACTTACAGAGACCTATATGGCTGTGGCTTTTCTGGAAGTTTTGCGGTGACCTGAGCTAGTTCTGGGCAGAAATATTCACTACTTAACACACCAGGTATTCTGCCCATCTATTTAGCATAACCTGCCTTCCTGGGAGTGGTTCTATCACCAGGTAATTGACCCATGAGACTGGAAAAATGGGTCCTCCAACAGATAGACTAGATATTTTTATAGTCTGGACCAGTTAATTTATGGGGCTTCATGACTGATACTCTATCAGTGTGATATTCATTCAGATCTAGGACTCTTTGATAATCTTAGGTCATCACAGTGTGAATTTAATGAATTCCATTAAATTGAATGTAATTATAGCTATTGATGTAACTTACTGATTTGGCTGAGCATAAATAGTGCCATGGGTTGACATCCATTAGTAAATCAAAAATAAAAAAAAGCAATAGGAACAAAACCAACAATGTAATTCAATAAAACAAGAGCACTGCTCCACCCTTACTTGTCAAGCATGAGACACATTAGAGGCAAAATTATGAGATATTCTTAAGAATCTACAAGTTGTTGTTGTTCTTTCATAATTGCTAGGAAATGGAAACAGCCTAAACATCACTCATCAGATGAACGGATGATGAAAATGTGGTATATTTACTCAGTGGCAAAGAGAAAGGAAATCATGAAATTTACAGGTAATTGGATGGTACTAAAAAATGTTATGGTAAGTGATGTAACACCAACTCAGGAAAACAAGCAGCAAGTGGTCTCACTCATTTATAGAATGTTGCTTCAAATTCTTAGATGTGATAATATATACTGAAATAACTGCAGGAGCCAGGAAACTGGAAAGTAACCATGGGGATAAAGGGGAAGAAGAAACTCCGGAGTGTGGGTAGCTGGAATGGGGATAATGGGGGTGCTTTAGAGAGAGAGAGGAGGGAGAGCTCTACAGGGTTAGAGAGAGGAAAGGATGATAGATAATGCTAGATAATGCTTAAGTAGTGTGAAAAACCAATGAGAAATGTAGTATTTAATACTCCTACTGAAAAAATACACATGTAATATAAATGTGAGTCCATGTGTAGAGAAGAATTCTATATAACAAAAATTACAGTGCCAGGAAAGGGATAACCTCCCTTTGAATAGGTGAAGAGACTCCCCAAATAATACAGGCAATTGCCAAAGGCCTCCCAGAACATGAAGACAAAGAGTGTATAACAGAAGACACCACATATTTCAGACACAGAACTTGGAGCAAATGAGCTGGAACTAACCTAGAACCTCCTCCTTGAAGAACAGCTCTCATAGTATCGAAGACACTACACTAGCTGACAAGGAAGAAAAACAAAACAATAAATCTACCCAACTATAAAATCTATGAACTAAAGCAATGATGGACCCAACAAACAATTTATTTTGGTGGCAATCAGAAGCTATATAATTGGACTTAAGTCCCACTCAATGGAAGGGAATACATGTGTGGTACATATCTCCAAAACCAACATTATTTCTTAGTATTTTCCAATATGTATTCTTATATTTACAGACAAGTGTACCATTCACCACTCATCAAAGATGCTTTTTCTTGCAACAGATGGAGACAATTACAAAGTTCCACAACTGTTCAAATGCAGAGAAAAAGTGACTGTGAGATGCCCATCCCTAAGTAACATACATACAAAGCAACTGCTATACCTAAGTCTCAAGGAACATTGTGGAAGGAGTAGAGAGAATATGAGAGCCAGAGGGGCAAAAAACATAATGCTAGTTAATGCATTCTAGACATGATGATAAAGGTGAAACAACGAATGCTCAATGTATACTAGTCTAACAAGAGCTGCATAATGACAAAACCAGCTGACATGTCAGGGTAGATGGGAGAGATATCTTAGGGTCTCATCTCAAAGAGCTACAGGCAGTCAGTGGATGCTGAGGGACAGTCAATTTCTCCAATACTACTCCCTGAAAAGTTATCTAATCTCAAATGGGCAGCCCTAAACACAGGTACACATGAGCAGCACTAAATGTACTCAGCAAATTATATATAGAGATATATGTATGTATATTTGTATAGTCACAAATATATGTATTTGTATCTGAAAATAGTGACCAATTAAGAGGATGAGAAATTGAGAGAGACTTGGGAGACACTGAAAGAGTTGGTGGGGCATGAGACTCATGGAAATTTTGAAAAGACAATACTTATATAGGAAATTATCAAAAATAAAAATATATATATTACATTTCTGCTAATAAAAAAGGAATTCACAAGTATTTTAATGAAATTCTCTTGTCAAGTATTGCATAATTTTCTTTGGAATTATACTCTTTTAAATGACACATTCATCTCGCATACATTTTGTTTGACTTTATAAATTTTGTTTAACTTAATTATGTTATTTGTTAATTGTCAACCAATCTTGTGATGTCCAACATATTGACAATTATGTTTGTGTAGTTGATGCTGAAACTTTTTAAATTTTAAGATTTCTCCAGACCATAGACAACAGCAGAGTTTCTGCTGAATGCTCACTGTACAAGCCGCCATGTTACACCATGAGATCACTACTTGATCAATTGACTTATTTAGAGAGATTTACTTTCCATCAATATTAGAAGTAGGAGTTTATTTTTATGCAAATGGATATTTTGGATTCGGTATTATCATTGGTCACAAATACTGCAAACGTACAACTTATCTTTTACTTCTATGCTATTTTGCTTTCAAAATATAATACAATAAAATCAAATGATTTAAAATAGAGAAAATTAATATGACTAGGATATAGACTTTTGAACAGATTTTACTTTTGTAATTAATATATGTGTATATACTTTTCATGGTCCTTTTTCATTGAAATATATTTATCCAGGAATAAATGCTTATCAGTCAACAGACAGTTTATACATTGATATTACAGTCATATTATTAAATAATTTAACAAATAATCATCATATTCAGTATTTTCTAAAATCCATATATTAAATCAAAACTATGAAATATTTCTTTATTTCAGAGGTTTCTCAATATAACTGAAATTGTAGCTAACATTGGAAATTAATATAAATTAAAATAAGAATTTAATTTATTCAATAACTGACTTTGTAGATTTAAAACATGAATAGTATCAAGCAAGGGAATTTTTCTATGAATCTATTTACTTAGAGGAAAGTGATCTACAGATAATCTATTTTGAAACTGTTATCTTGTTTATACTACCAAAATTAAAAGAAATATAATTTCAATTTTTATTAACAATAAGATGATTAATTTTAGCTAACTAGTCAATTGCTCCACTTTTGCATGTGCATAGTCTGTCTATGATATAGTTGCAGCATGAATTCATTTTTTGCCATGGTTAGCAAACATCTTTTTCCAGGAATCTTGTAATAAATTATTATTCTCTTATATGTCTCTTATTGTATTCAAATGTTTTATCTCTTCTATTACACATAAAACAACTCAAAAATTAGGATTCATAGCTTTGATTCTAGATTTGTCTGTTTAACTAGGGATACCGTTAGAAACTATGGAATTAGAAAGGGGATATGGGGGAGATCTTAAGGACTGGGGATGGTAGAACACAGGTACTCTGAAGGGGGAAATGGGAATAGATGATAAATAAGGGGAGAGATGGAAGAGTGGAGAAGAGAATGGTAGGAGGAGGGATAATTAACAGAACAAGCATTTAAAATTAAAAATTTATGATTCATATATATAGTGATGCATCTGTATATAACAATGTATATACATTCATTTATTTCTATGGGAGATGCAAAAATTTCCCTGCCCCCAAATTCATATCACTATCTCTAGGATCAGTATGCATACTTTCTTAAATAGTAATAGGAAATTTTCAGACTTAATTAAATTAGGAATATTGTAAAAATATTATCTTATGATATCCAGAGTGAGTCAGGTAAGTGAGAATCACAGAGAAGGAAGTTTACAAATAATATTTTTCTGGTTTTGAATATGGGAGATGGAGCAAGAAACTAAGGAATATAGTTATACTGACAAAGTAGTAAGTGTTAACAAACCAATTTCCACCACAGCATCAAGAAGGAGCATAGACCTTACAATACCTTAAATTTAGTATTTCTGAACTCCTAAATTATTCAAAAACAAATATTGTCTTAACCCCTTTATGGCTGTATTTGTCTTAATTGCTTGCAAAAGCATCAAACTAAAGTATTAATTTTATTTCTACACATTGTTAATCCATGTATGTGCATATAATAATCTATTAATACACATGTTAATCTTTCTACTTCATTTAATGGCTGATTTGAAACAAGGGTGCTTTTCAATTATTGTAGAATAGGTATAAAGAACATTGTGAATTTTTTTATAATTTCAAAGTTTTTCAATGTATTTCAAGATGTACATTATGGATAGTTTTAAGTGGATACTCACTTTCAGTAAGCTCAGTTTGACTGAGTTCCTAGAAAGATTCAGGATGGTGCCAGATCCACCACTTTCACTAATTTAGAATTTCAACTTTGCTTTGAATTTTGTTGAGACTATTTGAAGACTTGAATAATCAGTTAATACTAATGGAAATAGCAGAAACACTCAAAATGTAAATGGAAAAACATGCTCTTTAGCTAAAAGAGTAATATGGTCATTTATTGAGTTAATATAAAGGATTCGATGAGGCATCTAAACAAGTATTTTAGATATTTAAGGTGAGTATTTCATGAAATCTAAAAATGAAAGTTTGTGGACTCGTGGAAAATAAGGCACTTGTTTTCTCTTACAGAAAATATTAGAAGCTATCAATGTGTCTAAGTTTTGTGATGTCATATAACTTTTTCGGTTGTGAGTTTGTTAGATAATGCTTCATATAGTGTACCTTTACAATGACTGACAATTCCTGTTCTACAGAAGTATGCACTTTATGAGCAAATTTACAGGAAACTGCATAAACTCTATTTTATTTGACAGGTGGGGTTTCATCTTACTATCAGAACATGGATTTATCCAATTCCTTATCTATAATTAATGTATACAAATATGATTACAAACTGGTTAATTGTCTAAAGCTATTTGCCACAGGCATCCCTTCCATTCATAAACAGAAATCCTCCATGCAGAACAAAGTAAGATTTAGTTGTTTCCATTTTCTAATGAGGCAGGCTAATTGATATGAAGAATAGAGATAAGCCAACTATTGCTTTACTTAATGAGAACTCTAATCACATGCTATAATTTACTGGTGCCTCCTGATTTGCCTATACAGAGTGAGGTCACAGATAGGAAACACAATAATTCATGATGATTATTTAATATATTTGTTCAGGGTTTAAGGATATGCCATCATAATTCCAGATAATAATATAACTCTATCATTTCTTTTAAACAATCAATTAAGAGACAAGAGAAAATGCTTTGAATTAATTCATTCAGTTAAAAATAAAAGAAGTGTTTTGTTAAGCAAATACGTTTAACCAGGTGTTTTTTTTTTCCTTGCATCAATTTTTAATGAACTTTTGTAAATTTCATACACTGTATTTTTATGATATTTAGATGTCCTCCTCTATACAGACCCCTTTACTACTCCCTGTTCAATTTCATATACTATATGTATATATGTATACTATTTATTATATATATATATGTATATATAGTCCTATAGAGTCTAATTTGTGTCTACAAAAGTCATTCAGTGTGGATCTATCCACTGGAGCCTGATTAACCTACCAAGAGTGACACCCTTAAAAGACTCTGACTCTCCTCTTCTTAGGAACCATCAGTTTCCAATAGTTTCTGGAGTATGGTTGGACTTCTTACCCATTTTTTCACCTACATGTCTGCCATTAGCTTAGATGACATTTGGGTGTGCTCTTCTGATTGACACAAGTTCCTATGAGTAACTTCTCACTTATCTACAAATCTCCTTTTTCATGTGGTCACCCACTACCTCTGGCTCTTATGGTCTTTCTTCGGCCATTATAAGTAGGAGTGTGATATAGCTAGCAAATTTAGTGATAATCACAGTGCAGTCTCTTATTCTCTGCATGTAGCATAGTGGTGGATTTCTGTGATAATCACCATCTGCTGCATGAAGAAGATTCCCTGCTGAGAGTTGAAAGATACATTAATCTATGGGTATAAGTCATTAGGGCACTATCTACTTAGCAGATAATGTTGTATTACACTCTCCCCTATGCTCTGTGGCTTGTGTAGCCACATGTTCCTCTGTTAGGTATGGGCTCCCTCTTATGAAGGGAATCTTAAATTTAATTCCATAGTGATTATTTTATCCCATAATATTCATGCCACTAATGCACCAGAAGTCATATCTTTCTAGGCCAGTTGTTGAAACACATGGGAGGGGACATAGATTGGAGTGATATAAAGGGGGAAACTGAGGTAATAGGAAGGGATAATTTCTATTCAGGATGGAGGGCAGGGCAGAAGAGGAAGTATGGGAAGGGATAACTAACATTAAAGACTCTTAGAAAAAGCCATATGGAAACCTACCAACATATAAACTTCTTAAAGTATACTCATTTATATCACAAAAGGAGTTATCTTACCACAGGGGGAAATTAAGACAGATTAAAAAGTAAAACTCCAATATTAGGGAGGGATTCCCTAATTAGATTCTTTTGATCAGGGGTCCCACAGACCTTAAAACACTACTGACCATTGCCCGTGCTTGATTACACAGTGTAATTTGATGGTATGAGCCTATTGACGAGGACACTAAATATATGAACCAAAAAACAAACAAGGAGAAATCAGGTTGGTACTGATTTCAAGTCTAACTTTCATAGTGCTGGATGTTATGCATGTTACCAGAAGATAGAATCAATCACTACCCTTACCCAGATAAGGGCTCCTCTTGCCTCAACCAAACTGCCCTGAACAGATATGACCTCTGTGCAATATTGGCACACAAATTATGAGAGTAATAAATTACTAAAAGCTGCTCTGTGTTTTAGTTATGATTAATTTAAAAAATAAGGATAAAATTTGAATATTTATGAGTAACATGGAATAAAGAACAAGAGTGCCTTAAAAAATAAGAGAAAATGTTTTCATAAAAATATGAAATTATAATTATTTGCAACAGTAAAAAATGTTTTACTTCACTGGGTTATGTTAAGATCGCAAGCCATTTATGCAGAGATACTTAAACCCAGGTAAAATAATAACTTAACAGAGTGATTTGATGTTTCATAGATATTCTATCTTTTGTGTTGTTAATAGTTTTCACATTTAATTAAGAAAATAATTTGATTAAAATCTCAAATGTATTCAGGCATGTTAGTAATAGTAATTATCAAGAATATATTCTGAGTTTGATGAATTATAGGTTTTACTTATTTCAACTTTATTTCAATAATAAAATCTGTTTGACTCATCAGTTTAAGATTTGTGCATATTTAAGTAGCTATAAAAATGTTAGCTCAATTAAACAAGGGCCCAAAGGGAAGTGGAGAAACAGGTGGTGGGCCAGTACTAAATTGAGAAGTATTTGAGAATGATTCCTGCTGGGTGAGGAAGAGTATGACTTACATGCAACCACTGGATGGGCTGTCTACACCCCAGTGGACATATTTACACTAAAGGATATTTGGGTACAAACACCTGACGAATAGGACTCAGCGTGTATGGAAGAGTGCATAGGGTTCAGTGGGAGTATGGGGGGGTCATGGGTGGGGAAGGGGGGTGTGGATTTGAGTGGCAAATATATGAAATTTAAAAATCTCAATAAAAAATTAATTTTAAAAAGACCGAAACATTACATAGTTGAGTAATTATTTGAATAAGTTTAGTAGATCCCCTTAGTGTCTATGGTGAGATTGTGCTTCAGAATCATTACATGGATATGACTGGGAACAAAAATCTCTCAAACATATTTGTGATGATTTTATTTCATCTATAACAAAATTGTAGAAGAAATTAACCAGAAACTTGAACAATTACACAAAATACACTTTTCCTGGCAGGCTTTATTTAAAAAATTTAACCTATAATACTTCTGTCTTATATAAAATGTATGCTCTCAGTTTCAACATCTATACTCAGGCTGGTCAAGATAAAGATGATTCTCATGATTGTTCCTGAAGGAATATTTTCAAGAATATCCATAGTTTTTTTTTTTTTTTAAGCTTCTCTCCTTATGGAAAGAGAAGAGGAAAGTAAAGAATAAGAACTTCCACTTAATTGAACATGGTGTGATCACAAGGCATTTGCTTGAAGACATTTACAGCTCTTGAAACAGCTGCAAGCAAGCTTAAAAACTTCAAATGTAGAAAATAGGTATTGACTGATATCCAAATGCTATCAATTATAAGGCTCTGGTTTTGCAAGTGAAAAAATAGAACTCATAACACTTATTAATTTATAAGTCATACATGTATTTTGATAAAAAGATTACATAAACTCTTCTGTAAATATGATGGCATTTTTAATTTATGTTTTACTCTTTGTTATAGTCTGCATGTTTTCCATATAATCTTTAAAATTCATTTAAGCAGTTTATGTGTTTTTCATGTTGTTACCAGTAGATATAAAGTATTCATATTTCAGTAGTTCCAAGTTCTTATATATTTTACCAATTTTGTTCATATTTTCTTAACCATAATTTTACTAAACACCTTGGGAGATAAGACAGTCATCCATTTCCCATGAATGTTATAGAAATATTTTTGTCTGGTATTAAGCCTCTAGTGTAAAGAATATCAGAATGAGAACCTAAGTCTTCTGAGTACATGTTCATTTCAGTAGAAAAAGGCTAGAGCTCGGCTTTCATGGTCTGTCTCTCTTTTAGCAACATGTGTGAATGTTATTGGTAGGGGGAAGGAATTTTTTCAAGTTCAGGGCATCTCCCTGTCTCTGAGAATGTATTGTTGAAATATTTTGAGACTGATGAAGGAACAGTATATAAATAAATTTCACTGCCTTTCCCAATTGGTTACAAATTTGGATCAACATTTTCAGTAAAATCACCAGAGGAGAAGAGGTTCAGAAACACATATCAAAGTGATCCTGGCAAAAATATCAATATATGTTGTATCAGACATTGTTAAAATTTGACTTTTGCTTATCAGAGAATGGGTATTATACTGCTATACAAAATTGAATCAAGACTTAGAATTAGGCCTTATTTGAATTCTACACCTTGTTCTTCATATTATGGCTTACTGGGTTTCATATTATATTTTGGAAAGACGATTACTAATTTGTACTAACATTTGAAAAAATGCTTTTCTAGTCTAAATTTTCATACATATATATGCTATATAAATTTCTTAGTCTTTTTAGTTCACATGACCTGAAATGCTCTGTTTTAACCAATAAAATGTTTGTCATTAAAATTTACCTTCAAAATATATAACCAATTATATCAAACATATTTATAGTTAAGTGACAATTACTTGATTGAACCTGCATTTTAGATTGAAGGCTTCATGAGATTGTGAATTAGAAGTATAATGTTATTTTCTGTGGCCTCCAATTATAATTCATGGTAGTAATAAACTAATATGATTAAACTAATTATGATTAGTCATGATGTATAAAGTTATTAGAGACCTATCATCTTTTCCAAAGATTAAGTTGTTAAAAAAAGGGAAAAAGAGCAAAGCATTCCAAAGCTGAGAGAACCCAAAACACAGACTTTAATAGTTCACAAAATAATATAAAGTCAAGGTGCTAAAATTTTTAATATTGGGGGCTGGAGAGATGGCTCAGTGGTTAAGAACACTGGTTGTTTTTGCAGAAGACCCGGGTTCAAATCCTAGCACCCACATAGCAGCTAACAACTGTCCATAACTCCAGTTCCCGGGGATCCAACTGCCTCTTCTGTCTTCCACAGGCATTGCACAACATGGGTGAACTCACATACATGAAGGCAATACACTCATATACATAAGATAAAAATAATAAACAAAATATTAAAAAAAAATAAAACTTTCAAAATAAATTTCAATTAAAAAAGTTGAATTTCAACAATTCTAGGGAATCAGGTTTGTCCTTATTTTTCAGAGCTCTTCATTTTTAAAAGCAGAAATAATATTTAATTATGTATTATTCATGTAACCAAATTTCTCCAAGTAGATTCTAAAATTATTTTTGAAATATGGGATCAACATAGAATACATAGTGCAGCAAACTGAACTGAGTAATCTGAGCAATAAAATAAGAATATTGACAAACGATGAGCCCAGGCTGAATTTTGCTTTAATTTCAATTTTAATATAACAGAGTAGACCTGAATTTTCTAGAGAAAAGAAAAGACCAGGCCACACATTCAAGAATAAAAAAGTAAGATGCTTTGACAGAAGAAATACAATTTTTAAAATATTGAACTTATTATTTTCATTTTATTTGGATATGCATATTGACTGCATGTACATAAGTGCACCTGTGTTGTGTAATGCCTGGACAGGTCAAAAGAGGGTGTTTGATTCCCTGGAACTGGAATTAAGGACAGTTGTTATCCTCCATGTGGGTGCTGGAAACCGAGCCTGGTTCCTCTGCAAAAGCAACCAGGATTCTTTTCTTTTAAAAAAAATTATTTAATAACCATATAATTAGAAGAAGCATTTCATTACAACATCATTGACATGTTCAGTAACAATTTCCAGAATTAGATGCATCTCTTTCAAAATTGGATGTAAATTTTTAGGTTTAAAGTTGAATTAATACAGTTATACAATATTGTACTCCATATAAACCCTAAAAGTTATAAAATTAAATGACGTTTTAAACCTTAAAAAGATCTCCATTTCATTAATAAATTACAGTTTCATACAGAAAAATTCCTTTTTAATACAATTGACACTAAGATGCACATGTGTTTCTAATCTCTATATATCTAATTATTACTAGTTACAGTCAGTTACTTTCTGAGGTCCTTGGTATCTGAGTATGAACATAAAGTCACCAGGTAGATTTCAATGGTAATGTATTTCACATCTACTAACTATTAAGGAGCAAATTTTTATGCTTTGAAGATTTTTTAAATTTATTTATACACCCACTTCCCAGGTAGCACCCTCCCATAGCCTCCCTCCCCTCTACTGTCTGCTGTGTTTTCAACCCCCCCCCCCGCCATTCAACACTACTTGTCCTTCTGGTGAATCTGGTCAGCCTATCAAGAGGTCTTTGTTTTAGGAGGGTCAGCTGTTCCTCAACTAGCGGTAATCAGTTGTCAATATTCCTTTGGATAAGATTGGGGTCTGCTGTTCATTTTCCCAGTTGTATGCTGGGTTACTATCTGTGAATCCCTTTGGCCACTCTGGCCAACAACTCAAAAGAAGGTATCGCTTGTCTGGCATTGTTGTTTCTTATGTAGCCTTTAGTTATACATATGGACTCTTATGAAATTATGTTGGCCCATTTAATATTTGGTTATACTTTCATTTTGGGTGTTTAAGGCCATACAGTTGGACCAAATAAATGGATTTATTTTTACTCTTAATGTCGTTTGAGTATTTGTTCCTCAGGGGTCCCATGGGTTTGGGAGGAGCCCCTGGTTCCTTTGTTTTACCAGTTCTGCCTAAGTGAAGATAACTCAAAGGTCCTGCTCGACCATGGTTGGCTTGACTTGAAAGCATGAAGGAAATGATTCTTCTGTGTTGACCCTCCTCTTTATAGACAGAACACTGGTCCAAGTACATCTGATGGGGTCTCCTCGCCCTCCTTCATCAAAAGGAGAGGTGACCCACCACCATTATAGGACATTTTGAGAGCTGCACATAGTCCCATGGAACTAGTTAACCTAGGAGGGCAAGGAACAAAAAAGTGTCCTTTATGTCCCTCTGACCAAATTATTATAGCCCTCAAAGCATGTCTGTTAAACACCCAAGAAGGTTAGTTCCACCAGTCTGGTACTTTTAATTATTGTGTGTCATGTAGATGAATATGGGGCAAAGACCAGTAGTTCTCAGATAAACCTTACCTAGACATATATTTCTTGATCTGCTATGTATAATTTGTCAGTAGGTTGTAGGAGTAATATGGTTCTCTCTGGTTTTCAAAACTAGCTAGGCATTATTTATCTCTCACATTTTCTCAACCCTCCATCATGGTTTTCCAACTTAAGGGCCCCCATTTCCCACCTTTCTCCCTTACTTATACCCTTTTCCTATGGTCCTACCTCTCTTGAGCTCCTTCTTTCCCCTTTATCCCCTTTGTTCTTTGCATACCCTTCCCTCCCCCCTCCCTTAAACTAACCCAATTTTTATACATATCTCCCTTATTAAGGCCTATTTCCTACTGTTCTTTTCTTTCAGGACATTTCTTTTCCTTTACCTCCCTGTTTCTTTTCCATTATCTGGTTCCTGTAGTTATGTCTGGTTGCATACTTATTTATCAGAGTCTGGTTCTAGGATCCAGATATGAGGGAGAACATATGTCGATTTTTTTTCTGAGTCTGTGTTACTTCACTTAGTATAACAGTTTCTAGTTCCATCCATTTACCTGCAAATTTCATGATTTCATCTTTTTGAACTGCTGAGTAAAAATCCATCGTATAAGTGAACCACATTTTCAGTCTCCACTCATCAACTGAGGGACACTTAGGTTGCTTCCATCTCTTAGCTATTTGGAAAAGAGCAGCAACAAACATGAATGTACATGTGTCTCTGCAATAGGATGAGTTCTTTGGGTATATGCCAGGAAGTGGTATAACTCAGGCAAACGGTAGGTTTATATGTAGTTTTTCAAGAGATCTCCACACTGCTTTCCATAGGGGTTGAGCCAGTTTGAAGCCCCACCAGCAGTGGATGAGTGTTCCCCTTTCCCCACATCCTCTCTGACATTTGGTATCATTTGTTTTTTTGATCTTAGCCAGTCTGACTGGGTAATATGAAATCTTAAAGTGGTTTTAATTTGCATTTCCCTATTTATTAGAGATGTTGAACACCTTTTAAGATGTTTAATAGCTATCTTTACTTCTTCTCTTGAGAACTCTCTGTTCAGCTCCTTAGTCCATCTTTTAATTGGGTTGCTTCTTGTCTTGGTTCTCTGTTTATTGTGTTCTTTATAATTCTGGTTATTAAATTCCTGTTGGATGTGTCACTGGGTAAGGTTTTTCTCCCATTCTGTGGGTTTTCTGTTTGCTTCCTTGGTTGTCTCCTTTGATGTACAGAAGCTTTTTGTTTAATGAGGTCCCATTTGTTAGTTCTTACCCTAGTTTCCTGAGCAATTGATGTCCTGTTTAGAAAATCCTTTCCTACACCTGTATCTTGTAGGTTTTTCCCAATGTTTACTTCTAATAGTTTCAGAGTTTCAGGCTTTACATTGAGGTCTTTGAGCCATTTGGAATTGACTTTTGTGCAGG
>NW_008337804.1:1517932-1527383 GCF_000622305.1 Nannospalax galili | reverse complement strand
CACTTTACTGAACGTGTTAATAATTTCTAGGAGTTTTCTGGTAGAATTTTTGCCATCTCTTAGATATAAGATCATATCATCTGCAAAAAGGGACAATTTGATGTCTTCTTTTCCAATTTTTTACTTCTTTAATTTCCTGTTCTTGTCTTATTGCTCTTGCAAGAGTTTCAAGAACTATGTTAAAGAGAAGTGGGGATAGTGGACAGCCTTGTCTGGTTCCCAATTTCAATGGGAATGCTTCCAGTTTTCTCCATTTAGAGTGATGTTGCCTGTGGGTTTGTTATATACGGCTTTAATTATGTTGAGGTATGTTCCCTCCAGTCCAATTCCCTCTAGGACTTTGAACATGTATGCATGTTGAATTTTGTCAGAGGCCTTCTCTGCATCTATTGAGTTGATCATGTGTTTTTGTCTTTGATTCTTTTTATATGATTTATGACATTTATTGACGTACGTATATTGAACCTTCCCTGCATCTCTGGGATAAAGCTGACTTGATCATGGTGTATGATCTTTTTGATGTGTGTCTGTATGCGGTTTGCAAGTACCTTTTTGAAAATTTTTGCATCTATGTTCATTAAGATTGTGGGTCTATAGTTTCCTTTTTGATTGTATCTTTACCTGGCTTTGGCATTAGAGTGATGCTGGCTTCATAGACTGAATTTGGAAGTTCTCCCTCCAATTCTATTTTTTTGAATAAATTCAGTAATATTGGATGTAGATCTTCTTTAAATGTTTAATAGAATTCTGCTGTAAATACATCTGGTCTTGGGCTTTTTGTAGTTGGGAGGTTTTGTATTACTGTTTCAATTTCTTTTTGTGATATGGGTCTGTTTAAGCTGTTAATCTCTTCTTGGTTTAGTTTTGGTGGTTCCCATGCCTTTAGATATGCATCCATTTCTCTTAGGTTTTCAAATTTAGGGCATATAGGTTTTTAAAGTATTCCCTTATAATGTTCTGTATCTTTCTGGTGTCTGTTGTGATGTTTCCCCTTTCATCTCTTATTTTGTTGATTTGGAGGTGCTCTTTCTTTCTTTTGGTTAACAGGGCAAGCGGTCTGTCAATCTTGTTTATCTTTTCAAAGAAGCAGCTCTTGGAATTCTTGGTTCTTTGTATTGTTTTCTTTGTTTCATTTCATTAATTTCTGACCTGATTTTTGTTATTTCTTCTTGTCTGCTGGGTTTGGGTTTCGTGTTGAAACCCAAGTGTGTTGAATTGCAGTGTTAAGTCATTTATTTGTGTTCTTTCCAATTTTTTGATATAGGCATTTAGAGCTATAAACTTCCCTCTTAGGACCACTTTCAGTGTATCCCAGAGGTTTTGTTGTGTTGTATTGTCCTTTTCATTTAATTCCAGGAATACTTTTATTTCTTTCTTAATTTCAGTTTTGACCCATTCACCATTCAGAAGTGTGTTGTTTAATCTCCATGTGTTCATGTGGCAATTAGGGCTTCTTCGTGTATTGATTGTTAACTTTATTCCATTGTGGTCTGATAGAATGCATGGAATTATTTCATTCTTTTTGTATTTGTTGAGGTTTTTTTTTGTGCCCCAGTATATGGTTGATTTTGGATAAGGTTCCATGGGGTACTGAGTACAAAGTATGTCCTTTGGTGCTTGGGTGGATTACTCAGGAGATGTCTGTTAAGTCAATTTGATGTATGGAATTGTTTAATTCAGATGTCTCTCTGTTAACTTTCTGCCCTATTTACCTATCTAATGGAGACAGTGGTGTATTGAAGTGGCCTACTGTTAATGAGTTGGGATTAATCTGAGTCTTAAAGTCCTGTAGTATTGTTTTTATGAAGTTGGGTGCACCAGAGTTTGGTGAATATATGTTCATGATTGTAATATCTTCTTGGTCAATTGTTCCTTTGGTCAGAATGAAGTGGCCCTCTTTATCTCTTCTGATTAGTTTTAGTTTGAAGTCTATTTTAATAGTCAGATATTAGAATTGGAACCCCTTCTTTTTTCTTAGTGCCATTTGCTTGGTATATTTTTTTTTTCCATCCTTTTACCTTGAGATAGGGTCTGTCCTTGAAAGTGAGATGAGTTTCTTGCAGATAACAAAAAGATGGGTTTTGTTTCTTAATCCATTCACAGTCTGTGTCTTTTGACTGGGGAGTTCTGCCATTAATACTTAAAGTTATTAATGAAAGATGGGTATTGAATGAATGTTGTCATTTTTATTTCTGTTTACACTCTTGTTATAACTGTACCTTTCCACAGTTATACCTTCATTGGATTTCTTTCTGCAATCCCTTCGGTACAGTCATTCCATTCTTCAGCTCTTTGTGTTGCTTCCAGAACTCTTTGAAGGGCTGGTTTTGTGGACAAGAATTCCTTCAGCCTATTTATGTCATGGAAGATTTTTCTTTCCCCTTCGACTGTAATAGACATTTTGGCTGGGTATAGTAATCTGGGTTGGCATCTGTGGTCATTTAAAACTGGGAATACTTTGGTCCAGGCTCTTCTGGCTTTCATAGTTTGCACTGAAAAGTTGGCTGTAATCATAATGGGTTTTCCTTTATATGTGACTTGTTTCTCTTTTGCAGCTTTCAGAATTGTCATTTTGTTTTGTACGTGTAGTGTTTTAGTATGATGTGCCATGGAGAATTTCTTTTCTGGTCCTGTCTGTTGTTCTTTATGCTTCACACCTGTTTTAACCTGTACTGGAATGGAATCTGGTATAGGGAAGTGCCTACAGTAATTGGGAACTGTCTTTGAGCCTTAGATGGTAACTAGTTGGCTAGAGAAAAAGCATGAAGTTGATTTGTTCTTTGTAACATTTTCCCACATCATTGTATTTTAATTTCCTTTGCTGATTGAGGTGAAAGTGCATAGGATTGTAATTTTTCCTAATCTTTGCTTGTGTGGTCTAGTTTGTCCACTTTATCTTCCATTCTTGATATTCTGATTTCCATTTCATTCATCCTATTGGTGTGGCTTTCTCCTGTCGTTTCTAATTGGCTTACTGAGTGTTTCACTTCCTCCTTCATTTCAGCGTTAGTATTCTTCAATATTTCTTACTCTTTTCTGAATTCAATCAGATTTCTTTGATTTCTTTTTGTTTGTGTTCTTTAAATTCACTGAATTCTTTTATCATGCTTATAATTGTTCTTTTGAGTTCCATGTCCTGCATTATCTCTAGGGGGTTTTCATTGTAATCCTCTAGAAGACTATTGGTATTTGGTAGAGATATGTTATTTTGGTTTTTCATGTTACTATTTTTTCTTTATGATTTTGGCATGTGAATTTCTTTTGTAGTTTCCAATTCTTGTGTGAGACTCAGGTCTTCAAGTTTACGTCTGCTTCTTTTTGTGAACTTTATGTGTCTTTGTGGTTTACTTTTGGAACATGAAAAGCTGGTTCATCTAAGCCTTTGGTTCTCTCTTTTGATTTTATATTGGAGTGGATGGGTTGCTTTTGTCTTCAGGAGTTTCCACAGAGGCCCAGTTCAGGTGAGGGTCAGATGTTTCTAGGCTTTCTCCTAAGTTCTGGATCTCTCCAGGTATGATTTTGGCCTCAGGAATTTGGCCCTGGATCCTGAGCCAGGAAAGATGATGGTCTAGGGCAACTCGTGGCCATGCCACCGAGTGGTGCCAAGGCAGATGGGGCAGGAAGAGGCCCCAAGGACTCCTGGGGACTGCACTGAGGAGCTTGGTTGGTCTTGATGCAAAGGATCAGGAATAGGAAAGGTCAGCCCCTGCCTCTGAGAAAGAGGCTGGTGGGTGGTGCAGGCCCAGGGAAGCAGAGGGAGGTGAGGCCAGGGTCAGGCACAGAAGCAGTGTTCCTGGGGCCCAGAGAAGGCAGTACATTGGTCTGGATAGAAAGGATCAGGAAGCAGTATTGGTTCCCCAAGTGTCTGGGGCCCCAAGACAAAGAATGGGGCAGGGCCCAAACTAGGAGGAGAGAATTGCGGCAGAGATGCGAGGGTGAATGAGGCTGGTGGAATTCAAGGCATGGAGGGCATGATGGACTTACCCTGGAGAGAGGCCTGTGGGTAGGAGAGAGTGCAACCAGTATTCTTAACATTGAGCTATCTCTGCAGCCCCCAAGTACAATTTTTAAAGAATTGAGAATGTTCTTCAAATTATCACTTTATGCCAAGAGGTAAAAGAAATAACTCCTGTGCTTCACTATCTGTTGTTGCTAGTGGTAGCTTTCCATGTGAGGATATTTAAATTTTACCCATTTAAATAATCCTAAGCTACTCAAGATGCTATTTGAACTAATGAAACTTCATGTTTAGTATCCATCACACCTTAAATAGTGTATACTAAAATGCAATGCAGATAGAAAACACATTCATCATCCTGGGAAACTTCATTTATTACAATTGGTCTATAAGCAACTTGCAATTTGTTGTAAACTACAGTTATATGGGAGAGGGGAAGTCATGTGATGGGAGATAGAATCCAATGATATAAATAGACAAAGGAAAATAATGGGCTAGAATTTTTATTTTATACATAATAATGGACTAGTTATAGAAACTATTTTATATTTATAGAAAATAATGGGCTAAAATAATGGGTCTAATAGAGTAGGGCATGGGAAGGTGGGGCAGAAAGGAAGAAAAGGGATAACTAACTCTAAAGTCCTTTCAAAAAGATAAATGTAAACCTAATTTCAAAGCCTTTTTCAATATATACATTAAAACTGCAAAAAAAAAAAAAAGTTTAAATGAATTTACCCTGTAACAGGGGTTCAGTGACAGTAATAGACACGAAAGGGTATCAAATGAAAAACCCAATGCCAATAATAGACTCCTCTTTTGGAGTTGTTGATTAAGAATGTCCCATAGACTCTTAAACAATACTATTATTGCCATTGTATTTAGTTATTTGCCAGAGGGTAAGACCCAATTGCTGAGGACACTATACTCCTGAGTTGTAGGACAAACCTGGAGAAATCAAGCTGGTACTCTCCACAAAGCTTCATCTCTACTGGCTAGATTTCATAGTATTAGAAGGTGCTATGCATGGTACTGACAGAGAAAAGTAATCATCAACCTTACTTAGCAAATCATGTGACCTACTATAAGAACTAGCATAGCATATATGCCAAAGTGTGCAATAGTGGCACAAATGTTACAGGTATAACCAACTGCCTCCTGATTGGATGTAAGGTTCTATTCATAAGATGAAATCCATACCTTGACACTGTTATCACACCAAGAACCTATGACTAGGGATCACTATTCATAGGTGAGAACCTGCCATTTTTATTTTGTTAAGTAGAAACAGTATCAAAAATTACTCCTAATGACTTGTTACACCCATGGATTAGTGTATCTCTTCTCTCACACCAGAAAAGGTTCTTATTGCAACAGATGGTGTTTAAAACAGATACCCACAACTGATCATGATGCACAGAATAAAAGATGGCAGAGGGGTTAGCCCTAAATGGGATATCTGTATATAGCATCTTGCCCTGCCATGCCTCTTCATTCATTGTGAAAGAGGTGGAAAAAGGATTGTAAGAGCCAGAGGTGGTAAATAAATGAAATACAAAGAAAATGTTATCTTGACAGCATAGGATAGTTGCACATACACATCAGAGCACAAATTTTGTGCATAACCAAGTTAGACAAAGATCCAGCACAGATGGGGGAGGTGGACAAGAAACCTCAGTCCTAAATGAAGACCAATGGAAAACTGATAACTGCTTGGAAATAGTTTTACTCAGTGGTCTGTCAACTGCTAGATTGATCAGAATCAAAGGAACTGACCCAAACCCAAGAACATATGGGAAACAGATTAGAATTGATAGAAATTTAAAAAAAACATCAAATAATCATGGAGGACAGGAAATCATGGTGGGGGGAGAGGAGTTGTAAGGTCAAAATGAGATGAGAAGAGGTCTGAATGTGTTCAAAATGACATACTATGAAATCATTTAATCACAATATTTGTAAAAACTACAGCTATTTGCGAGCTCTGTACCATAGCAACATTCCCACTGCCCATTTGCAATTCTACTTTTTGCCTGTGTGATATTAGTGTAGCACTGTCATAGACACTAAACTGTAAAGAGAATAATAATATACTCCTAGAATAGCCCTTGATTTTCATGTTTTTCAAGCTGATGGCATATATTACTTAGCTTTCTTCCTTTAGATTTTTTAACTTAATTTTACAGTAGTCTTACAATAAAAAGAGAAAAAGAAATTAACATGGCACATGATATTTATAGATTCATGTATATTATGCCAAATTTTCTCCAGGTTTTCATCAATATTCTTACTTAATGTTTTGTTTTAATGACAATGCAGTTTAATAAACTAAGGTCATATAAGTGGGCTAAAACATTATAATAATAATTAGGTTAATTAATGAAACATTTTTAAAAATCTGAGTTTATGTATGGTATTTGGAGTTATTAAATGACAGTATTAACATTATAGATAGAAATGAAGAATAATCATGTGAGTTCTGTGTCACAAGGTATTTTAGATCATGATGATCTAAAACAAAGGTAAAATTTTACTGTTTAAGTATTTGAGAAACTATAAAATTAAAGACCCATTGGAGTCCTCAGTATAGATGTTAACATCACTGAAGTTGATTGCCAGGGTCTTATAAAGAAGATTCTTTGTCTTCATACAGAACATTTGATAACTCTACCAAGTAAGTAGGCTAATAGCATAATTGAAAAGGATGAGAGACATAAACACTTTAGAGTTCAAATATTTGTAAGTGGAGAGGCGATCTAGAAGTGTTACTGCAAATAAAAACACAGTACTTTCACCACTTCCATTAAATATCTAAGAGATTAAATAAGGAATCCTGGGATGAAGCATACTTTAGAGAGTCAGAAAAAAATGAAAACATATGTATATAAATGTTGCAGATATAAAAGCAAGACACCAGTGTTAATAACTACAGGTAAAGGAAAATGGAGGAGAGTACATTTTTCAGATGAACAATAGTAACTAAAAAAGTGGATTGTGTTTAATAATTCATGTAAGCAAAAGATTAGCTAATCTGCATATTGGTAGTTATGATGAGCAAAGGTGATTGAAAGTTTTGATTAGGAGCACAATCTATTCTGACATTTTAAATATGATTTACTCATTTGAAAAGAGAGGGTTACAGACTGTGTTTCTAAACTAGCAAATGGTCATCTGAGTTAAATGATTACCTAATCTTTTGCCTAAATTAAAAATAGGCAAATGTTATATGTTATCTTAAGGCAGGTTTGAATCAGGGATATGTCAACATACTTGCACAGTAAATTCTGTGCAACTTTCTTGACTCAGCTCAAATTCTTCCTCCTTAATTACACTTTTGTTAATCTGGGTCCTTTTAAATAGTTGTACAGAATACCAAACTCTCTCATTAAATAAAACAATGAAAAGGAAGCACAAAGCTATCATAGGAGACAGACCTTTAGAAAAGGGATAAGTAGTATTTGGTTATTCCTGGGAACAAGGGGAAGAGAAATGTAATATTTCAACAAGTGAAATTACCAAAAACTCAAATCTTTTATTAGTCACTTCTGTTTGTGGTGATAGAAATACCGTGACCAAGGGAACTTATAAAAAGGAAGAATTTATTTGAGTTTACAGTTACAAAGGTGGAAAAGTCCATCATGGTGGGGAGGCATGGCAGCAGAGGTGGCTGAAGGAGCAGAAGCTAACCTCTCACATCTTCAAGCAGATACAGTAAGCAAGAGAGAGATGAGATCCAGCAAGACTGAAGAACTCTGTAAACCTGCCCCCACTGAGATGCTTCCTCCAGCATGGCCACACCTTCTAAACCCTTCCAAAACACCACCACCACCAGGGGACAAAATGTTCAAGTACTTGGAGTCCATGGGGGGCATTTTCATTCAAACTACCACAGACCCCAAGATACCATGTTTCTAGTACTGGCTTACCAATCTATAAGTATTAATTTTACTCAATTATACAATACTGATCGAACAGATTATATAGGAGGAAGTCACTGATATCATGACTGATACATTACTAATTCAGTTGACACTATTGATAAAGTAGACTAAGAGAGAAAGACTCGAGTAAAAACAATAAGAAAATTCTAATACTTTTCCTACCATAATTATTTCTTCATCACAGGAACTGCAATAGTGTTTTATCTCTAAAACAAATTCATGGATCATAGTTTCTCCCTGTTAAAACTCTGTAAAAGAGTGTTAAAGCACAAATTTTAGACACGTATTTCTTGAGAGAGGTAACTGCATCTTTCTTTAAATGTTTTCTTTCATCTCCTTTACTGTCGTCTAAACTTTTATCCAATGTATACAATACCAATCTTGACAATGCTTCATGATTCAACCAATATTTAAGTCTTCTCTAAAACCACTTACACACAATGTTACCATATATTATCAGGTCATTTTAAAGATCATTTAAGCCCATGAAAAGTACAGTATTATGTGGCATTCTTGTGATTAAATTTGACTCAAGTATTAAAAGCAACCTTCAATAGTTCATCTTGAATGTCAAAAAAAAGATCTCAAAGACAACATGGCAAGAATGCTTTCCTCTCTTACTCCCATATTTTGCTTCTGGGATTGAAAACAAACAATAAATATTGGCGTTCATGCCAAGAATGTAGGAAACAAAATGGATTCTTGTCTCCTGAATAATGTGGTCGGATCACAGTATTCAACTCATCACTTTTAACAACATTTTTTCAATACATCACATTCTTAGTCAAATCAAAAATATCTTTAGTGGCTTTTTCCTTTTCTTCAACTCTACTTTTTTTTTCTCTCTCTTTCAACAATATCCACCAAGATGACAGAAAATTCATAAAATAGAAATTATATAGTCTATCTTGCTCTCTCTCAAATTCATGTTGTTTTATAAATTTTCTACTATGTGTTTTGTTTGTAATTCAACCAAGGCTGCCCCTGACCCTTGACCTTGTATCTAGCTATTACATTTATTTCTCTGTGATTGCTGTAGACAAGATGAACTTTTGACAAAATTGGCTGTAAATTATTAGGTTTACAATTGAATTAATACAGTTATACAATGTTGTACTCCATATAAACCCTATAAGACATAAAACTAAATGAGGTTTTAAACTTTGAAAAAGACTTCCGTTTCATTATTAAAATACATAGTTTCATACAGAAAAATTTTTTTCAATGCAATTGACATTTGATGTTTGCACATGCATTTTTAATCTCTAAATATCTGATTATTACTAGTCACAGTTGGTTACTTTCTGAGATTCTAGGCATCTAAGCATGGATATAAAGTCATCAGGTAGATTTCAATGGTAATGTTTTTCACATCTACTAATTATTATTTTTTAACCATTATTTTCTTAATTTTTTTTTCATACAGAAGAACTCACTCCAAAGTAATTGACATTGAGACATTTTCATATGCATTTCTAATCTCTATATACATGACTATCACTGGTCACAGTCGCCCACCTTCTGAGCTCCTCGGCATCTGAGCATGAATACA
>NW_008337804.1:1511233-1512579 GCF_000622305.1 Nannospalax galili | reverse complement strand
GGGGGTGGAAGATTGAATGAGGCTTAGGGAGTCCTGGTACGGAGAGCTGAGCTATAGACTTACCCCAAGAGGCCTGAGGATAGTAGTCTACTTTCATATTTTTAGTTCAATTCTGAAATCATCTTCCTTTAAACGCGCCATATTAGCCAAACATATTTCATAGCATCAAACCCTATTGTCTTGCTTATTTTACTGTTTGGGGGTGGAAGATTGAATGAGGCTTAGGGAGTCCTGGTACGGAGAGCTGAGCTATAGACTTACCCCAAGAGGCCTGAGGATAGTAGTCTACTTTCATATTTTTAGTTCAATTCTGAAATCATCTTCCTTTAAACGCGCCATATTAGCCAAACATATTTCATAGCATCAAACCCTTTTGTCTTGCTTATTTTGCTGTCAAACTCTAGGCGGCTTCTAAGTTTGTGTTTTTCCAAATATTGAAAGCACTCAGGATTACGTGTGCTTCTTGTCATGTTATTTTGATGAATTTTTATTTATTTTATGGCTACTTTATGTGAAAGCTACTGTTAATAACTGTGAAATCTGTACCTATTAATAATAATATCTGTAGGAGCAAACAAAATCTACTATTGATGAGCTACTTATCTTTGAATTTACTCTTCAATACAAATCTATTTTATAAACATATGTTACTACCATATCTTTATTAAAAGCATATTTTCCTTCCTTGTTAGTTTTAATCTATTGTATATAATAATAGAAAGCATCAAGCTACTTAAAGTTTGGAATCATACTTTTAATCTGTCTATATACATTTACTATGTAATTTTTGACATATAGTTTTCTAATTTTTTATTCACTAAGGTAATGCTAAGACATAACAAATCTGAACAACTGTATGTGACATTTTGAAAAATAATTTTGCAATGAATGGCTTCTGAGTGGGGATGTAAGATTCTAAATAAATGTTGTATATATTTATAAGTGTATATTTAGTGTAGGAGAATAAGTACAACAGCTGCTTTTTAATCATATGTAGAAATTATATCTCTAATCTGTTACATTTAATAGCACAATGTATTTGAAAGAATGCACTGCTAAGTATTCATGTTACTAAGCATTTTTCCACAATAAGCATCACTAAAGTAATTCACATGCCTCATTTTGGGAAATAGAATGACACTGTTTAACTGGACTGATTTTTTTCTACAAAACAACACAGTCAAATAACTTTGGCTTCATTAGGAAAAAAAGGATTTTCCCTTCCATTCCCTTCCCTTCCTTTCCCTTCTCTTCCCTTCCCTCCCCTTCCCTTCCCTTCCCTTCCCTTCCCTTCCCTCCCCTTGCCCTTCCTTTCCTTCTTTCTTTTGGGACATGCTATAGCATAT
>NW_008337804.1:1486950-1510899 GCF_000622305.1 Nannospalax galili | reverse complement strand
CCCCTCCCCTCCCTTCCCTTCCCTTCTTTCTTTTCCTTGTTTTCATTTTTCATCTTTTTGAGACAGGGTCTCCATGTAGCCCCAAATGGCCTGGAACTCACCCTGTAGACCAGGATGGCCTTAAACTCATAGAGATCTGCCTCCTGAGTGCTGAGATTAAGAATGTGTACCACCATGTCCTTTCCTTCTTAAGTCTTCCAGTTAGAAATCAAGATCTGTCTACTAAGGATAGAATCCTGGCCTCTGTAAAAGTGATGCACCTAGTCTCTCACCTGCCATCCAAACTCCTTCCTCAAAACCCAGTCAAGTGTTCCTATCATCCCCCTCCCTCCCTCAAGTATCATCTGACTCCCACCATCGCCCCTCTCCTGAGTTCCCTCCTCTCCCATCCTGACCCCCTGCATGTCCCTCCCTCCTTCCTTTCCAGTCGAACTTCCCCACTTTCCCCACTTCACCCCTGGTAACATCTGTTCCCTACTATCCCCCTTTAGGTTCTCTCCTTTCCTTTGGCTCTGTTTCCTTTCCATTTTCCTGACTCCTGGTGTTTTTCAGGATATGTAGGAATTTGTGCAAGATCAGCAAATGATAGAGAGCATACATGGCTTACTTTTCCGGTTTGTTACTTCACTTAGTATAAAACTCTCTAGATCCATCCTTTTACACAAAATTTTCACTTTTCATTACTGCTGACTAGGACTTTATTTTGTAAATGCACAACGTTTCGTTATCCGTTCATCAGCTGAGGGACATTTATGTCGTTTCCATTTCTTAGTTATTGTGAAGAGAGCAGTAACAAACATGGATACACAGGTATCTCTACAGTAGGATGAGTCCTTTGGGTATACACCAAGGAGTGGTAGATTCATTTTTAGTTTTTTAAGAGATCTCCACAGTGGTTGCATAAGTTTGCATTCCCACCAGCAGTGAATAAGCATTCAGTTTTCTCCACATCCTTGCCATCCTTTGGTGTTTTTCATTCTTTTTATCTTAGCCAGTTTGAGTGCATGAGATGAAATCTTAAAGTAGTTTTTATCTGCATTTCTCTAATTACTAAGGATATCAAGCTCTTTTTAAAGTACTTCCTAGCCATTTTTATTTCTTTGTTTGAGACCTATCTGTGCAGGTCTATAGCCCATCTTTTTTATGGGTCATTTCTTTTCTTGTTTCTTTGTTTTTTGAGTTCATTATATATTATGGATGTTAATCCTCTGATTGATGTGTAAAAGGGTAAAGATTTTTCTCCCACTCAGTGGGTTTCTTCCTCACTTCCTTGGTTGTTTCTTTTGCAATTCAGGAGGTTTGTAGTTTAATGAGGTCCCACTTATTGATTATTGACCTTAATGCCTGAACAGCTGATGTCCATCCAATTTAGAAAGTCCTTTCCTATGCGTAGAGCCTGGAGGTTACTGCCTATGTTTTCTTCTAGCAGTTTCCATGTTTCAAATTTTATATTGAGGTTTTTGATCCATTTGGAGTAGACTTTTGATCAAGGTGAAACATAAGGGTCCAAGTTCATTTGTGTGCAGGTGGAGATCCAGTTTTACCAACATTTTTGTTGAAGATACTGTCTTTCCTCCATTGTGTGTTTTTGGCACCTTTGTCAAACACACTGGCTGAAATTGCATATAGTCATGTTTGTGTCTTCTATTGTGTTCCATAGATCTATGTGTTTATTTTTGTGTCAGTACCATGCAGTTGTAATGGCGATGGCTTTGTAATATAATCTGAGCTCTGATATAGTTATCTCCTCAGTGTTGTTCTTTTTGCCCAAGATTGCTTTGGATATCCATGTGAATTTGTGTCTTTTGTGATTCCATATGAATTTTAGGATGATTTTTTTCTAACCGTGAAGAATGTTCTGGGTATTTTCATTGCCATATCATTGAATCTATAGTTTGCTTGCGATAAGATGGTCTTTACCACAATATAAATTTATCTTAAATCCAGGAACATGGTAGTTCTTTCCATCTCCTAATGTCTTCCTCTATCTCTTTCTTTAAAGATTTAAATGTTTCATTGTAGAGATCTTTTAAGATATTTGGTCAGGTTTATTCCTATATATTTTATTTATATTATTAGAGGTTATTGTGGATGGGAGGGTGTCATTGAAGGCTTTTTCTGATTACTTATTACTGGTATATAGAAAGGCTACAAAAATTTTGTAAGTTGATTTTACAACCTGCCACTTTACTGAAAGTATCAAGCATTTATAACAGTTTTCTGATGGAATTTTGTAGATCTCATGTATAATATGATATTGTATGTAAATAATGATATTTAGATGTCTTCTTTACCAATTAGTACTCCTTTAATTTCCTTCTCTTGTCTTATTACTGTTGCAAGAGTTTCAAGCACTGTATTGAAAAGGAGTGGAGGTAGCGGACAGCCCTGTCTTGTTCCTGATTTTAATTGTAATGCGTTGAATTTTTCTCCATTTAGAATAATGTTGGCTACAGGTTTGTTGTATATAACTTTAATTTTTTTGAGATATGTCCCCTTGAGACCAATTCCTTAACATGAATTCATGTTAGATTTTTGTGAAAGGCCTTTTCTGCAATTGATATGACCATGTGATTTTTGTTTTTAAGTCATTTATATGTTTAACTACCATTTTTGACTTATGTATATTGAACAATCTTTGCATCTCTGGAATAAAGCCAACATGATGGTGGTGAATGATCTTTCTTTTTGATGTGTGTCTGAACATGTTTCATGAGTATTTTTTTTTGACTATCTTTGTATCTAGGTTTATTAAGGACATGGGTCTATAGTTTTCTTTTTTTGTTGTATCTTTACCTGGTTTTGTTATTAAAATGATACTAGCTTCATAGAAGGTGTTTAGGAGTTCTCCCTCAGTTTCTATCTTTTTGAATAATTTAAGTAGTCTTGGTTGTAAATCTTCTTTAAATACTGTTAGAATTATCCTGTGAATCCATGTGGGCCAGGGCTTTTTGTAGTGGGAGGTTTTCTATTACTGTTTCAATTTCCTTATTTGTTATGTGTCTGTTAAAGCTGTTGATCTCTTCTTGGTTTAACATTATTTGTCTCCATAACTTTATAAATTAATTCCTCATTTTTTACATTTCGAAATTCAATGGAGTATAGATTTTTCAAATATGCCCGTACAATGTTCTGGATTTTTTTCTTGCCTGCTGTGATGGTTTTCCACTTAGGCTCTGACTTTGTTTATTTGAATTTGCTCTTTCTGTCAATTAACTGGACTAAGGGCCTGTCTATCTTTTTTTAATTTTTCAAATATCCAGATCATGATTTGGGGTGGGGAGGGGGGTGTTAGGGAAGCCAAAGGAAACCCCCTGAGAAATGCACATACAGTGGCTGAAAATTACTGCATGCATATACCTGGTGGCTGTATGGTAAGGAGCACAGTGCAGGAGAGGAGAGACCTTCTCCCTTCGAGTGGTTGGTCAAAGTGGTCCAAGGGACTCCCAAAATAACACAGGCTATTGCCAGATCTCCTGTTTATCTCCCAGAACTGGAAGATAAGACCCTACTGTTGAAGACAGGGCATGTTTTGAACTCAGAACTTGGAGCAATGGAAGAAAAACTGACTTGGAAGCCTTTTACCTGAAGTTTAGCAAGGGAGAAAATTAGTCAATGGTACCACCCAGCCCTAAAGCCCAATAACCATAATGATTAGCACAGCAAACTACCTCTATTGCAGTGGTGGCACTTTTATCTGGGGGATAGAGGCTACTGCAGAATGCCATAACTGGTCGGACACAGAGACTATACATCTGAGAGATACCCAGTCCTAGGTGATGTATCTACAGTGCAAACTCTACACCTAAGATCATAGAACATGGTAGAATGAGAGAAGTGGGGCTACAGAGAAAACTATTGCATCCCTCAACTCTCACCAGTAAAGCTTCCTTGTACAACAAAGTGTAGTTCACACAACGGCAACAACTGACCAACTTTTAAATAATAAGAGACTGCAGAGTGTGTATCCCCCTATAGGATTCCTATATCTAGCCTCTCCTCCCCATGCCTCAGCAAGGATAAGAGGGGACGGAAAGATTGTAAGCTCCAGGGTTGGTCCATGAACCCTGGAGTCTTCAGGCCACTGAAAGCTTGCACATGTGAACTTGTGGCAATGGTGTCACTGAGTACAGGACTCATGAAATCTCAAGCAGACAGGGCCCCATAGTGGAATGAGGGAAATAGGTGGCAGGTTGGCCCTAGTCTGGGAAGAATAAGAGACTGATTTTTACTGGATAAGGGAGAACACAATTTACCAGCAATCTCTGCATAGGCTAATGGGACTCCAGGGGATGTATCAGGAGACATCTGGGTGCAAATATTTGACTGGATTGGATTTAACATGTATGGTGGAATGCATGAGTTCTGGTGGAGGGTGTGAAAGAGCATGGATGGGGGAGGGGTACCTAAATTTGATTAAGAATTGTCTTATGAAATGTACAAAGCTCAGTAAATTTTTTTAAAAATGATACACCTGGGGTAGGAAAGCAGTAAAAATGTTGCCTTTTTCATTATACTTCATTGGAAATTCATTCAATAATGTGAAAATAAATAGAAAATCTTACTGCCCTGAGAAGAATGTTTGAAACCATATTGTAAATGGTGTTACTACTGACAATTGCAGGCTTCACATATATCATTATGTTTATAGTATTAATTTCCAAGCTTAAAAGAACTCTCACAATTCTAGCATACATGTTTACCATCTGTGTACAATAAATGCATCTTTGAAAGTGTCGACATCTTAGTAATAAATCTGTAATGAAATATAAGGGATTTTGAAAAGCAATATCATAAGCAACACAGAGTAAGCAAAATCCTCTGATATATTGGAAAGTGGCAATGTGCAGATCTTAAAAGTTTTCCATTTAAAAGAAGAACAGTGAAAAACGAGAACTTTCTAAAATGGCCATACCCTTACAATGAAAATCAACCAAAGATAGTCTGCAAAATGTAAAGTATTTATGAACAACTACTGAACCTTGGGTAAGAGCAAAAGCAGTCTGACAAGTTACTGCTTCAGATAACTCTCTTTTCCTCCTAGATTCATCCCATTGTAGGTGTATTAGTCACTTTTCTTTTGCTATTATAGAAATACCTTTACCAAGGGAACTTATAAAAAGAAGGGTTTATTTAGTTTATGGTTCTGAAGAGCAAAAGTCCATCATGGTGGAGAGACATGGTGGCCGGCATGACTGGAGTAAAAGCTAAGTTCTCACATCTTCAAGCAGGCACAGGAAACAAGAGAGCAACTCCAGACCTTGAAAAGCTTGAGAACTTTCTAAGCCCACCCCCAGTGACATGCTTCCTCCAGCATGTCCACACCTTCTAAGACCTCCCAAAACAGTACCACCAACTGGGAACAAAATGTTCAAATACTTGGAGCTTATAGGGGACATTCTTATTTGAACCACCAGTAGCTTAATTGTTTGATTGTGAAAATCAGCAGATTTGTTCATGGAGCAATGTTACTTGGTAAGAACCAAGTAGAGGAATAACTAGTAATCTTAGCAGCCACCTTGCTTAGTAATGAATACTGGGTGACAGGCTCCAGGTCAAAGCAAGTAATGGAAAGCCAGCGAGTTATTTAGAAGGGATATCTCGAAGATACACTCAGAGGGGGTTTTGAAGTTTAACAGACAGTTCTAATTCATTGAAACAGCTTCTTACAAGGAGAGGAAAACCTGTATAGGACATATATACCAAACACAACTGGAATTTTGTTTGTGTGTCCAATCTTAGAAAATTGATAATTTTCTTGTAAATGTAAGAAAAAGTAGTAAAATGAAATGAAAATCAGGAAAAAATTGAAAATGAATTTAAATAAGAAAACCATATCATGTTGTTTTGTTTTAAATAGTTTTTCAGATATTCCAGGCAGTTCTTGAAATCCTGTGGTGCCAAGGATGACACTGAACTCCTTATCTCCCTGCATGCACCTCTCTCAGGGGTGGACTTAGAGACATGCTCCATCACACTCTGATTATGAGGTAATGTGGATCAAACCCATAGTTCCTACATACCAGTCACACACTTTATCAATAAAGCCACCACCATAGCCCAAGAACATCTTATTTTGAAGTGCTTAAGCATTATGATTTTTTCCAAAACAAAGCAGTCATTTCTGTAAATTATTTCTAAGTGACAACATATTTCTACATAATACACATATAACTAATTAATGTTTGATGAATAAGGAGATTCCTATCAATTTCACATTATTAAGACAATATCAATAGAAAATGAGTGTTTATGTTAGTATACATTTTTCCCTTCTGTGCAAATTCCTGAAATTGTTTAATATGTGCACAATGTTATCTAACATTCTATAGAAGTACTTGACACTGCAGTATGTATATTCTTTAGAACACATTTGATTCACAATTGCTTTACAAGCATCATACATTAAAGACAAAATAAGAACAACTTTTGTACAAATAGTCACTGATTAAATGCTAGATAGACACAAGATGAATGCTTTATCAGGGCTGGAGAGATGGCTGTGTTTAATAGTGCCAACTGCTCTTTCAGAGAATCTGGATTTAGTTCCCAACATCCACATAGTGGCTAACAACCATCTGTAATTCCAGTTCCAGGGGATCCAACATCCTCTTCTGACCCCTGTGGGCTTTGCAAAACATGGATTCACTCACATACTTGCAGGCAATACACTCATACACATAAAAAATAAAAGTAATAAATATGATAAAAAATCATTTGTTAGCAACACAGCAACTCCTTAAAAACAAACAAGAGGAACTATAACTCACACACCATGTGAGACAGTTGAATAGCTATTGTGACCTTTAGTTACTAAGTATTCTCAAAATGGTATATCATTATAAATAATAAGAACAAACAATCAGGTATAAGAATTGATTTTAAAAAGGATGTTTTTCTAAATTTTGTCTTCTTATAAGAACATTTACAAAAATATAACTATAATAAGATTCATGGAAGAAACCTGAAAATATAACCTATGCTTTGGAAAAAGTAAATCTGTAGAGAGTGCCTTTAAGAGGCCTAAATATTTTTTTCCACAATAAGCCTTCACACCATTAGAAAGATATAGATATGGTATTATTTATAATATAACAAATACAATTGTCAATACTTATTTACATAAAGTATTAATTACACAACTAAAATAAAACTGAAGAATACATTTCCTGAAAATTAACTGATTTGCAAATAGAATGACTCAAGAAAGAGAATGTGCAAACAATAACTGTTATTGATAATTGTGAAAATAGTGAAATGAAAAGTTAGAGGTCAAATGTATAAAAGCGAGGTTGTGAATATACTTAATTGTAGAACACTTGCTTAGAATGGTTGAGGCCTTAGGTTGAATTCCCAATACCATAAGGATAAGAAAAATAAAGAAAAGTATACAAGTTAAGGTAAAAGTTCCTGGGTGTAGTTTGGGAGGCCCTGGAGAGATGACTTAGCGATTAAGAGTTCAGGCTGCTTTTCCAGAGGACCCAGATTTGGTTCTCAGCACCCATGTGGTGGCTAGCAACTGTGCATAATTCCAGTTCCAGGGAATCTCATCCCCATTTTTGGCCTCCCTGAGCACTGGATGCCATAGATGTTCTTATATACATATAAGCGAAACACTCAAATGTGTAATAATAAATAAATAATTTAAAATTCATTGATAGTCATGCATGACTTTAATTCAATACCTAGGAGGCTAGGGCCAGGGGATCTCTGTAAGTTCAAAGCCAGCCAGGGCTGCTGTTGAACTAAATTTTCCCCTTCCCACTTTCTGTTTGACCTGCCCTCACTCTCTCAGGATCTCCTGGTCCTGATGTGGATTGACAAACCAGCATAACACAGTTCTATTTGAATTTTGCATAGTTTGTATGCCATTCAAGCCCCACAGTTCCCGATTGCTCCAGGCACTCCCATCACCTTTCACACCCTGTGCCCACATGCTCATGTGGTCATTTCACCCCATAGTCTGCCTCATCTTGCCTTGCTGCATGTGGCTGATTCCCCTTCTGCTCCGGATTCCAGACCTGGAGCATGGTTCATCTGAGTTCCAGATATGCCCATCTCTCAGTGGCTAGGCTAACTCTCCTTCCCAATGTGCATTCACAGCTGTCCTTAGCCCTTCCTCTCTTCTTACAAAGCCGGGAGAGGCAGTAGGGCCAGGGCTTATCAGAGGAAACAATTAAGACACTCTCTACCCCTTTCCTCTGGCTCTTGCAAACTTTATGCCATTTCTTCTGAAAATTTCCCTGAGCCTTGGAGGAGGTGACAAATGCAGGGTAATCTCTCTTGTATCATGGCGAGATAGAGACCTCTTGGGCTTCCACATCATTTGTCTTCAAGATTTGGCCATTGATCTATCTCAATGGTGTTTTTCGCTACTATAAAGACAAATGGGAAAAAGTAGACACATATTTAAAAAAAAGAATGAAAATACAAGTGCCTAGAAGATATCCCAGTAGGTGTACCATATTTATTAAAGAGTATGCTTGCAACCACTTCCCCACTGGGGCTTACAGCCTTCCCTAACACAGAGGGTTGGCCTGGTCTACAGCACCAGATATATGTTCCACCCCAGGAGAAGGCCTTATCCAATTGGAAGTTTGTCAGTTGTACATATGTTAGTTGAGCCATTATTGCACAAGTAAGCATTGCTTGGCATGTCCATAGTTTGTAGCACCTAGGGTCCATTGTTGAGCAGAATCATAGGGGATCCTTTTTTCCCAACCATCTGCATAGCACCGTCTGACACTATGAAAACCATCCATCCAGTGGTATGAAGCTTTTGGTTTAGTATCAGCTCCATCTCTTCTTCTCCCATGCTCACATCATGCAGTGTCTTTGAAAATGTGGCCTTACTGATCTTTTTAGTGTACAACTGATATTAGTGGCAATAGCCTGGGTTAATTTGAGGACCTCTAGGATCTCTCTCTGACCAACAGGCAACCAACCCCTGGTATGGCAGGTTTTTTTTAACAGCTGTATAGTTTTGGGAGCCTCTGTTTTTATCTTTCCCAACCATAAAACTCCCCCAAATCATACAGCTATAGCTGGCCTTTTTTTTTTTCAGGTATCTTTCAGGGTTTCACATCTGTAAAACACTCAAAGGTTAACATCATATATTAAATCAATCATAGTCAAGGTCTAACACAACACAGAAAGGTTTTATCCATTTGTATTACTGCTTTCTCCATAGATCTTTGTTAAATACCATAGCATAGGTAAGAGGCATTAGTTTGGTTAGTTCTATTCTATCATTAGTTACACTTTGGAGTCATTCTGCAATCTGGGGATCTTGCATGGAGTCTTTTTGTATATATTTATCCTTGAAAAATTTACAGGTGCTGGCTTCAGTTGCCTGAACCTGCACTGGGCTAAGGCAGCAGGAGACTTCTCTTGTCCGTGCTGCACTTGTTTCCCTGATTCAGGTAGGCCATGGGTCTGCATCCTGGCTGGAGCCATATCCATCTTCTCTCCACTGACCATACCTGGCTACTGGGGGAGGCTCTGGAGAGAAAAACAACCTCCACTCCTAGCATAGCTTTTCTCAGGAGAGAAATTCACTTTCTTTAAGCTTTGGGGAACTTTAACCACCCCTGAGACAGTTTTCAATCCTTTGAATGCCTTTTGTAAACTATTCTTCATGCTTTAAAGCCTTACAGAAACTTCATAGTACTGAATTTGCTTTTCTATCAATTTTCCCTTTGGGAATTTGGGCTTGACATAAATTTTCCCATATTTGTCTTTGAGTAACCCAAACTGACTGTTTCTTCTGTCTGGTCCTTATTATATCTCTTGTAGGTTGTTCTGTTATTCTACTAACACATTTTACAATCTGGTTTGAGTCACTTAGATTTGCTGAAGCCTCTCTCACTTTACAAATATTCTGTCCCATTAAAGGACTTAGCAAAACCATTAAACCTCTATACCAGCCTCAAGGTCCCCATTGAACTAAGCTTTCCTTTATCTCTCTGGTGAACATAGCCCTATCTGGCCCAGAAAACTGGGCATCATATATTGCTTTTTTCTCTTGTAGGTTGTTCTGTTAATCTACTAACACATTTTACAATCTGGTTTGAGTCACTTAGATTTGCTGAAGCCTCTCTCACTTTACAAATATTCTGTCCCATTAAAGGACTTAGCAAAACCATTAAAGGACTTAGCAAAACCATTAAAGCTCTACATCATTCTCAAGATCCCAGTTGAATTAAACTTTCCTTTATACCTCTGGTGAACACATTCTTATCTGGCCCAGTGAGCTTGGTATCATATATTTCTTTTCTCGTGTCTAGTTCTCTCAGTAATGCCTGTCCCTCCTTTATAGTCCTCCAGCCCCTGTTAATTATGGAGTTTCCCTTGGTGATGATCATATATCTTTAATGCCTTACATCAGTCATCCCATTAGGGACTGCTCCCCCCTACATTTGCCTAGGTTGAAAAGCCTATGTCACAAGTACAGATGGGTGGTTATATAACTCTGCTGTGAAGCTTCTGAAGGACTTAGAGTGACATTATTTGCTCCTATGTCCCATACCCTCATGACCTACATGGTGAAGGGCTCTTTGATTACTTGCCTGTAAGTCTTCCCTAGTTTAAACAGCTCCAGTGTGGAGTACTTTCTAGCTATAGTACTGTTAGCTTTTTCCTCTTTTTAATCAAAGGTTGAATCTGAGGGGCAGCTTTAGCTACTTTTATTTTTAGGTCATTTCTTTTTTTACTACTATCTGTCTTTTTTCCTGGATTCTTGGACCCAGGTTCCAAAACTTTGCACCATTTAAAATGTCCCACTTTTTTTTTTCTCTCCCAAGTTCTGAGGCTGAAACGGAATCAACCAGTACTGCCCTAGCCTTTTCAGTTTGTTCTGCCTTGGGCAAATTTTTCATTAAGCAAAGTGGCCACACACCCTCTCTGGGTTCCTCTTTTGTTTGTAAGATTTTTTTTTCTCCAGGCTCTCTATAATCTTTAATGAATTTTCAGATCCATTTTCAGCAGGCTCCATTCTTCAAGCAACTGAGTTCTTCTTCCACATTTACAGCATAGCTGTGACCCAGGGATTTCCTCAGTTGAGTCCATCAGCATCTTCATGGCCTGTGTCATTCTAATTACATATTTCATGTTATAGGCTGGATTCCAAATAAAAATCACCAAAACCACTTAATTGAAAGCAGCAAGGTAAAATTTTTATTTTCTGCTGACTGGGCTGTCTATGTCAGGAATAGAAGCAGTGTCAAACACCAGTCAGCCAGAATATTTATGGAAATAAAGAAAGCAGAAGAGGGGGCCAATCAGGTTTATGCAACACAGCAAAATTTGAAAATAGCAAACTTCAAACTTACCAATCAACCATCAGTTATTGCAAGGACTTGGTAAGTGAAGCAGAATTACAGAAGCAAGATAAGCAAGTTAGTCAATTGGGGGCCTGGCCTAGATTACAATACCCTGTGGCATGTGATCAGGCCCTTTCTCAGAATTCAAAGTTGCTTTTTCCTTCTAGGTCTCTTTTATTAGTAGGGTAAAGGGCACTTCTCCTGAAATGGCTGCTTTGGGCAAAATGCAATAACTTAAGCTAGGTTAGTTTAGCTGAGATAGTTCATTTCATGATCCATTGTGAGATCCATGTCAGAGCCATCACTAGCTCTCTGGCTTTTCCTAAATTCCTACAGTGTGTCGTTTCTAGCACCATCCTGCCAGCTACGCCAATTTGTTGCACTAAATTTTCTCCTTCCTTGCTTGCTGTTTGACCCGTCCTCACTCTCTCAGGGTCTCACAGTCATTGCATGGATCGACAAACTGGCATAACACAGTTCTATTTGAATTTTGCATAGCTTATATACCATCCAGTCTCCACACTGAGCCCTGCAGTTCCCAGTGTTCCCATGAGCTTTTGTGCCCTGCACCCATGGTGCTGTTTCACCCCACAGTCTGCCTCATCTCGGTCTATGCATGGTGACTCACCCCTCAGAGGCAGAATTCTCACAGGGCCAAGCCGACTGGCTCCCCTCCTGCTTCCCAGTCTGGACCTGTAGCATGCTTTGCTCCTGGAGTTCCAGTGATGGCCACTGTGCTAAATCTCCTTCCCATTGTGCATTCACAGCTGTTCTTAGCCCTTTCCCTTCTCCTGCAAAGCCTGGGAAGGAGGTGGGACCAGGGCTTATCAGAGGAACAATCCAGTCACAGCTGCATAGTGAGAGGATGTTGAAAAACATAGCATTGAAGGGTGTCAAGAAATGGACCTAGTATAGCAGAGATCTCTGTGATTTAAACTTAAGTAGAAAAACATGAAGAACCAAAAGAAAGAGAATGAAAGAAAGGAAGAAAGGAAGCTAGGAAGGAAGGAAGGAAAGGTAGAAAAAGGAAAAAAGAAGAAAGGAAATGAAATGAATATTCATCTTGAAGTCCTTATGGGGAACCACAATGACAGACAATAATTAAAGAAATAATAGTTGAATATTTATGATATTTGAAAAAAGTCCATAAGCATATTCAAGAATTATAATGTATATCAATTAAGAAAAATACAATCAAACCTAGGTATAACAAAATCAAACACTTGAAAGAAAGTAAAACTCTTCAAGACATCAAGAAGGGATAGTTCGTTAATTCTAACATGGGAGGAATATATTTGATGACATTCTCAAGAGAAATAATGTAATATTCTCAAGAGAAGAGGGGGTAATAGAGACAAGTATTATCAAGGGGAAAATGAAGGTACTTAAGAAAGGGAGGGGGGAAGGAGGTTAGATAGAGAGAGAGAAAGGAGAGATAAATAATTTTAAGTGGCTTGAAAAAAACCCAGAAGGAAATATTTTAATTCAGCCAGCCCCCTGAAAAGTACACCTGCACTATCTGAACATGAGTACACATGTAAATATGAAGGCTACATAACAAGAAACACAATGTCAGACAGGAGAAATCTCCCTTTGAGTTTTTGCTCAGGGTAGTCCAGTAGACTCCCAAATAACACAGGCTATTACCAAAGGCTTTGATTACTTCCCAAAACTTGAAGGCAAGAATCTGAAAAGAACTGGACAAGTCAACATTTCATCTTGGATAGATGATGAATGCCTCACGCTCACAGAGGAGATAGAGGCAGTTATATTTTTCAGGGTGTTCATATTTTCCATAATGTAGCCACTGGTACATTTTCATCTACCAAATAACCTCCCCCCACACCAATGCTTATGAAGGCATCTCAGATTAAGCACAGTGGACTGTAGTAAAAGTAAATGACATGGAGATTTGGACATAGATTTGGAAAGAAGACATTTGGTGGGAGAGGGAAATAAAAAAGAGAGATTAATGGGGAAGACTTGATCAAAGAACATCATTTATATTTTAAAAAATATAAAATAATAAATACTTAGAATGATTTCTTATCAGAGGAAAGGATGCAGTTTAGCCTAAAACTCCAGGTCACATTCCATCATTGCGGGAAGTCAGGGCTCTAAATCATGCAGGAACTTGAGGCAGAAGCCATGGAGGAATGCTGGTTCCTGGTTCACTCATGAAGCTTTGTTATACTGTCCAGGACCAACTGCCCAGGTAATAATACCACCTACAATGAGCTAGGCCCACCTATATCAATTAACTATTAAGGCAATACTTCCAAGACATGCTCACAGGCCAAACTGATCTGAGAAATCTCTCAAATGAGACTCTCTTCTCAGATGACTCAATGCTAAGACACAGTGTCAACTGAAACAGTATACATCAGGAAGTCCTGGGTTATAGGTGAATCATCACCCAGTCTCAGAGGAGCCTTGAAATTTGTTATGGCAGAAAGGAGTTGATGACCGTATTTGAGTTAAACCATGCTGTGTGAAGAACCACCAGTCAACATGATCATTAATGCATCTGTTCTCAGTCCTGTCACATTATACCTCTGGAATCTTATCCAGATATTTTTATGAGTCTCAAGAAACTCATTAGAAAAAAAAGTGACAATAAATAATGTTTTACTTTGAGGGTTCCTATGAGTCTTAGAGAAAGTCATTGCATATTCTCCAAAGGCATTTAAGGAATATGAATTCAGTACAACCAGTATTGCACAATTATTACCTTAGCAAGCCTCTGATACATTGCAGGTTTTATTTGCAAGTTAATGGATGTTTGCTTCACCCCTGAATCCAGATGATTTGCCCTATTCACCTCATATCTTTGCAGTAGGATGATGATGATTTACAGCAACAGGTATTTTCCCTATCTATGTCCCCTTCTGGCTTAGGTAATAGGGCCCTACCCATTTGGTCTAATCAGTGACTCAATATCTCCTACTTAGCCCACAAATGCCCTAAAATAAAATGAAATCACAATTTCATTTTATGCCCCTCAAATCCAGACATGTGATGGCTCTACAAAAGAAGGGGAAATTTCTCAGCACCAGCATATTCCCCTGCTCCCACCTCTTGACATTCTGTGGGGCTCTGAAGCAAGGGTTTTACTCCCATATGCTTAGCTCTGGTGTTCTCTATGTAGGGGTTTGATCTTTTGTGAGACTATATTTCTATACTTTTATACACATTATATGTTGATATGTTTATCTTATGTTATCAATAAATTTAATTAAAACCTTTTTATTGAATTTTTACTAATTCAAAACAATATATTTTGATTGCATTTATATCCCCTCTCCCATTTGCAAACAAATATTTAAAAGAGCACTGGGTTTCTGCTCTGGGTAGAGTTTAGATTAGAGTTCTGCTCAGATTAGTGTTTTCTGTGGTATCAGATCCTGCACCATGCTTGTGAAATTCTCTAATGGAGACGGGTTCCATTTTATTATCTCTTATTAATAGTCTTCTGTCCATAACTTTATCCTTCTGAAAAGAAGAATAGAAATATAGTCTCACAAATAAAATTCCCTATTGCTAACAAAAACTACTTCAACTCTAAATTTATTTGATAAATTAAATTGCACAACCATTAAAAAATAATTCAGAGAATTTAATCTATTTGAATATACCTTTGTCCAAAGTCTCACACATTGTCAATGAGTACCTGAAAAGATGTCCTAGATCACAACTGATTTTGAGATCCACACTAAAACAAAAACATACCAATTGTCAAATACTACAGTGAATATAAGAAATAGTAAGCAATATCAAGTATTGCCGATCATGAGGTAGAATGAGAGTCTTAATAGATAACTGTGACTATAAAATATATGGCCATCCAGAGGAATATGACAGATCTTAAAATGTTAAAGATGTTATCATATGGCCCAATGATTTGTGTTAAATACAGCTAGATATAAATTGATGTGTATATTAAATGGAAGACTGGAAAACAGCCTAGCAACATGCCAGAAGCAGAAGCTGTTTAAGATGATGCTCTCTCTTGAGAAAACGATCCAGATACACACAGCAATCAAATTACACTGCTTCTGTATTAGTTATTTAGTGATTTCACTAGTTGCCAAAGGCTCTAATGGATTAAAACAACTGAGCTGTATGTCTCACAGTTCTTCACGCCACATTATCAAAATCAAAATCATTTCAGGACTATGCTGTCTTTGAAAGCTCTAGGGAGGAAATATTTCTAGCTACTTAGAGTACTTCGTGGTCTCAAGCATAATTTAAAATTCTCCTCAATGTTTATACAATTACTTTCCCTCTGTACCTGCCCTATCTATCATCTATCTATCTATCTATCTATCTATCTATCTATCTATCTGTCTGTCTGTCTGTCTGTCTGTCTGTCTATCTATATCTATCTATCTATCTATCTATCTGTCTATCTATCATCTATCTATCATCATCTATCTATCTAATCTATTTATCGTCTGTCATCTATCTATCTATCTATCATATTATCTATCTTAATCTCTCTCCTCCTTTCTCCCTCACTCCCTCTTGATATATTATTAGCTTTAGAACCCTAGGTAAAACATTATGATTTTATTTTCATCCTTAACTCATTGCATCCTCAAAGATCCACTTATAATTATTACCCTATTTAAGAGGGGTTTAAGTGGATAAATATGTCTTTTCAAGAAATATTATTTAATATCCATACATTATAACATGCAATGTCAGTTACTTACTTTACTGTAATTGTAGCCATGTTCTACATAGGCCCTTACAAAATACCTAAATTAGAAATTCACATTCCCATAGATCTTTGTCAGAGAGCTACAAAACCATTTGTTTGAGAAAGTTTCAGCATTTGATATATGACTATGATGAATACATTAGAGAGGTCTTTTACTAAGAATAGCTAATATAGAATTAGCAGAATTTGCTAACATCACCCACGAAGCTTGTTGGGGCTGTGTGAATGTAGCTGCTAAGCAACAGAACCCTTGATCAACTGTCACCCCAGTCAAGGCAACAGGGATACTCAAAATATTGTCTAACTCCAACTCAGCACTATGCATAATATTAACAACAATGTGAAACTGACTTCAGGGATGTCCTGTTGAGTCTCAAAGAGCACAATTAAGTCTCAATGTGAGGTGGATCTCACAAGATACTTTTGATTTCAGAACTCAAAGCAGATGTACAATGGTATCCCCATAATTGCTGCCAATATGGATACAGTGAGTAACTTTGAGAAGGCTAAGGTTCTCTGTAAGTTCCCTCTTTTTACTGTTGTCCATAAGCACTAGAGCCTCAATCAGCCGCAAGAGTTTGCCAGCCAGAATCTTCATTGTCTTGAGCACCTGGCTGCCAGTTCAGGCATAGACTCTTCCTACTTTGAGCAGCTAGAGCAGATCGTGGATGCTTTGCCCCAAGTAAAATATATACGACTGGTATGACAAATGGCTCCGAACATTTGTTGAATTTGTAAAGGATTTACAGAAACACTTCCCCCCAACACACCATTATGGCAGGGAATGTGGTAACAGGAGAAATGGTGAAGGAACTAATCCTCTTAGGGCTGATATTATTAAAGTAGGAATTGGTCTAGTTCTATTTGTACAACCTGGAAAAAACTGACATAGCACTCATCACTCAGTGCAATGATGGAGTGTGCAGATGTTGCTCATGGCCTCAAAAACCATATTTCAGATGGGGGCTATAATTGTCCTGGGGATGTGGCAAAGACTTTGGGGCAGGGACTCACTTCATGATGTTAGGTGGCATGCTGGCTAGGCATAGTGCGTCAGGTAGTGAATTTATCAAGAGGGATGGAAAGAAGTTCAAGTCATTCCATGGAATAAGTTCTGAAATGGCCATGAAGAAGTACACAGGAGGAGCTGGAAAGGTGGCTCAGTCATTAAGAGCACTGGATGCTCTTATAGAGGACCTGGGTTTGGTTCCCAGCATCCATATGGCAGCTAACAACCACCCATAACTCCGGTTCCAGGGGATGTGTTGCCCTTTTCTGACCTCTGCAGGCATTGCACAACACAGGTACACTTACATACATGCAGGCAATACACTCATACATATATAATCAAAATGGTACAATATTTGTAAAAGTGTGTAGGAGGTATGACTGAATACAGGTCCTCCAAGAGAAGACAGAAGCTCCCTTTCAAGGGATTGTGTAAATACTATTCATGACATTATAGGAGGGATCCAATCCACATGTATCTATGTGGGAGCAGCTAAGTTGAAGAAATTATGTTGGAGAAAGTACCTTCATATGAGCCACTCAGCAAATGAATCCAATCTACAGTGATTCTGGCTATTTCTGAGCAGCTGTTTTCCCAAGGCAGCAGCACTCTACCACAGGGCTTCCCAAGAAGGTTTCTCACCCTTCCCAGCTGCTATGATTGTGCATTACTTCACTTCCTACATCTCACCCCTGAGCACTCTGGCAATAACTCTGTGATTCACTATCTGTACACAAAATATGCTAGGGACACTCACTGGGGAAGACATGAAGAAGAACATAGAGAAAATGAAGTACAATCAACAAATGGGGCTTTGGGGAAAAGATGCTGAAGATTAAAATTGCTGATTGATACATAAATGATAGACCTTGGTCTGGAAGAGGAAGGCTTTGAAATAATGTTAATCACCTTCATTAACCAAGGTCATCAAATATCAAAAAAAAAAAAAAAAGCTAATGTGTTACCTTGGGGAAAACATCATAATGCTCTGTAATCCAAAACATTCAATTAAAGATTATGATGTATGTCCCAAAAGTTTAAGAAAAGTGTACAAACAAGATTTAACCTTGTTCCTGCTTTATAGCTTTCTGATCAGTGAGTTTAATCTCCCTATCCTTGAAGTCGGGAACTCTGCTTGATAAAAGAGTCTCCTTTCCAGACACCAAAGCTATAGCTAAAGTTACAAAATTAGATATAAATTCTCTTGGTGAATTCTTGACTCTGGAAATCCCATTAGTTAATAAGCTTTGCAAGTATGGCCTGTCAAAAGTAAAACAAGCTTTGACTAGTACTAAATATAACCACCAATATAGGAAACATGCAGTGTCATGAAGGACAGAGTTTAACAGTAACAGTCAAGACCTCAGGCTTTATTGTAGCGATAGGATCTGTTCCAAAGGGGAAAAAAAAATCTATTGACCTAGAAGAATCTACAGCTTTCTGTATTGTGGGAGACAGGCTTGAGCCTAGGGTGAAAGTCTTATTGACAGCCATACAGCAGGCCTGAGGCAACGGCCCAACAGCTGGAGCCACAAGGAATGCCTTGTGACAGTTTTGCTCCCATTGGCAGGTCATGAGACTGATGCCTAGAGCTTGCCATTCCCTAATCACCACCCTTGGGTACCTCACCTTTAAACTACTTACTGTACTGTGCACCACCCTTGGATACCTCACCGTTAAACTCCTTGCTGTGTTGTGATTGGACTACTACCCCTCTATAAGCTTGTGCCTTCCTGTAATAAATGAGACTATATTACATTGGATTCATTAAAGGAAGGGTCAGAATAACTTGAGGCATTGTAGGGGTGGAGAGAAAAATAAATTTCTGGTACTTGTTGGAAAAGAGTAATGCCTAAGTACATGGCCCATGACTATGACCATTATGGAGTAGAGCATGTTGTGGTGACATACAGAATGCTTCATGCAGTAGCTATAGAAATATTCAAATGGTATAGTGATAAATAATCTATGGTAATAGTAGTGCAGTTACTAAAAATACCAGGATGTCCCTCTCTTTGGTTTATACATTTACTTTCTCTTTTTTTAAGATATTAAATACATGAATATATTGCCTGCATGTATGTAGGTACACCTATGTTGTATAATGCCTGTGGTCAGAATAGAGCATAAAATCCCCTGCAACTGAAATTAAGAACAGTTGTTAATTGTTATATGCATGCTTGGAATTGAACCTCAGCCCTCTGAAAGAACAACCAGTGATCTTAACCTCTGAACCATCTATCTAGTCACACTCTCTTACCCCAAATTGCACATGATCTTGAGCATGGTGGAGCACGCTATAAAGTAGGTGGAAGGTGAACACAGGTGTCTTATCTGTGTTGAATGTCACACTAGGAAACAGGACACAGACACAAAAGAGTGCCCTACAATCCTCCATGTACCTCTCATTCCCACTGATAGCTCTTCTCTGAACCAACCTGTGCCATCATGAGGACAAAATACCACTTTCGGTTCTTTCCAATCATTCTCTCCTTGTTTGTGGTAGTGTTTCCAAGTCACAGTAGAAGAATATTCACCAAGATTATAAATGGTACTTTACAACTTGGATGAGATAACATTTCATAACTATCAAATAAGGCAGACAGGGATATTTAGTGTATTCTTTAATCTCTGTTCTTTTTACTCTCAATATAACAGCAGGTTCTGTAACACATAAGCAACAATAGACTCATGTTTCAGTTACTCAGATATTATTTACAATAACATTTCTCTTTATGTGTGTGTTTCATCTTTTTTTGCCTCACTGTTTTCTCCTTTGATATTAAAAAAAATCATTAAATACTTTTATTTTTTTTTGAAAATTTCATGCATGTGTACAATGTATTTTTATTATCCCCACTTGCCCCAACTATCTTCTATCAACCTCCTCAAGTACCACCAAAATGTCTCCTTCCCACCAAATCTAGTTAGTTCTGCCCATATGTGAATGGATGTGAGGCCATCAACTGGAAAATGGACAGCCTATGAGTGGCCACACTGCTAAAGAAAACTTATACTCCCTCCATCACTAGCCATCAACTGCCACTAGCTCTTCAACTACTGGTGCAGCTTTTGGAGCCACCACATCCCACCTCAGTAATGGAATTTTTACTGATTTGATTATTTGCAGGTCTTGTACAGGTAGCCAGAATGTGGTGAGTACATGTGTGCAATGGCAGTTCTGTGTCCAGAAGATAGCATTACACAACTTTTATCCCAATCCTTCATTTCTTTCATTATTTCTGCTCCCTCTTCCATTATTTTCCCTGAGCCTTGGATGGGGGAAGTGTTTGTACATGAACTATCTATGGGTGAGTATTCACAGCTTCTTATAATTAAGTACTTGCACCAGTTAAGAGTCTCTGCATTAGCTGTTACCCATTGTTCAAAGAAACCTTGCTGATCAAGGTAGAAGCACAGATTTATGGGTAAACACACAAATATTTAGAAGTCAGTTTGACCACTTGGCTAAGTGGCAAAACATCAGAAGATTCCTCCACTTAGTTAGTGCTTGTGACCTCCAGCACCATAGACCTTACAGTACCAGGCATTAATTCCTTCCTATGGGTCATGCTACAGATCCAACCAGGAAACCAGTGGTTACCCTTGTAACTGTCATGTCACTGTTGCACTAGTGGGTGCATCTTGCCTAGTAGACTGGTGTAGCACGTATGGTATGGCACAGTGCTGTCTCTTATTAATTTCTCATATTGCCACCCAGATAAATCTGTCTGTACTTAAGAATCTTTCCTAAGTTCTACTTTCAGCATGAGCACGAACAAAGTCAGGAAGTTATAAAATTTCTTTGCTGACAAATAATCAGTACCATTGATTAAAATAATTCATGCCTAGTCATTCCATTTTTCTAATCAAATTTTAATATATGATTAGGATAATCATTTCATTTTATAAGTGCTGCTATTTAAAAGTCGATCTCTCACATAAAATCAAATGAATATATTCTCTTCAATTCAGACTCTTCCCCTTTGGGACAACCTAGAAATATAGGTGATTATACGCGAATTCATCTAGTTGAAATTTCATTTTTTTACAACCACTTACTCACTCAAAAGCCTTCTAGTTTAGATCACTTCTATTATTAGCAATAGTAATAGTACTACAGTGGTCTAGAAGTGATCACCATCAATTTTCCCTATATTACAAGGTATTACTTACATCTGAAATGGAACTTTAAACTCCCTCTGAGTCTAGATTGTTCAGAAGCAGAGAAGAATCAGCAGACAAAATAATTTCTAGAGCACACAAATACAGCTTGGGCTTATTTGAATTTTCAGCCACAAAAACTCAATTCTATAAAAATTGTTACTTTTTTGTTTGTAGACCTGGCATTAGTTTTAAAATAAACTTTTGTTATGTTTAAAATGGAAATTCATTTTAACTTCAAAGTATGTAAATTAGAAAATAGAGGAATAGTCTAGAAGTTCTGAACACATCAATAGTAGAGACAGATATTTTAAAAATTATTTTTGATTTATTTGTTTCTTATGAGTGTTTCCCTGCATGTATATAAATGCATTTCATGTTTGCCTGATGTCTGCAGAGGTCAGAAGACTGTATCAGCTTGCCAAGAACTGGGGTTACAGATGTTTGCGAGCTTCCACGTTGGTGCTTGAAATTGACTCATGTCCTCTGCAAAAGAAGCAAATGCCCTTTACTGTAGAGAGATTTCAGTAGACTCAAGAAAAACATCTATCTTATGAGACATGATCTCATTATGTAGTTCTGACTGATCTTGGATACATAATCCTCTTGTATCAGTCTCCTAAGTTTTGGGATAACAGATATATACCTTAACATGTATCTTTTTTTTTTCTCTCTCTCTTTTTGAGACAGGGTCTCCCTGTAGTCCCAACTGACCTGAACTCACTATGTAGACCAGGCTGGCCTGGACTCACAAGGATCTGCCTGCCGCTGCCTCCTGAGTTCTGGTATTAAAGGCGTGTGCCACCATGCCTGGCCAACATGTATCTTTTTAAAAAAAAATTACTGAGCTATTAAAATTTCATACAATATTACTCACTCACATCCAGACCTCGTCCCCAATCATGCCCCCTCCACTCACAAAACTCTATGTACTCTACCATACATACTGAGTCCTATTCATTCAGGTGTTCTTATCCAAAAATCCTTCAGTGTTGATGCATCCACTGGAGTCTAGTCAGCCCATCCAGTGGTCTTATATAAGTCATACTCTCCCTGACCCAGCAGCAACCGGTCACAAACAGTTCTCGATCTAGTGCTGACAGGCCACCTATTTATTTCTCACCTCCCCTTTGGGCCTTTGTATCTTAAGAGATGGATTGCTTTAAAATTATTACTTTAAAACAATTTCCAGATGTGACTTCAAAGTCACAATTTTCCTATCTTTACTTCTGGAGTGCTGGAAACACAGGCTTGTACCTCTACTCTCAGTTCATGTTGTGATACTGTTGTAGATTTGTGAATTACATTAAACTCATCTTCACCTAAATAAAAATATAATAAACATATTTCACTTAGAGGTAGGAAAACAGAGATCATATTTGATCAATATTGCAGTGCTCCAGAAATGTATAACTCTTTCCACTGTGATGAACCAAGAGTCAATTTCTTATGGTATTTTTTTTGGTGGGGGCAAAGCATAATGTATAATAAATAGTTCTGTAGAAGTACTGCAGCTATTAATGCCATGAGGTAGATTGGGAGATTACTACATGGTTTTCATCTTTATCAGCTGAAAATACTGTATAAAGAGCAGCGTTTTCATAACCCCCTCTCAGCCCCAGATGACAGGTATTCTGCTGCCTTTGACTTGAGTTTAAGTAGTTTTTTACCATAATCTACTCATATCCATCCGTGTTTTAACTTTTCACATTTCCTTAAGATTCAAAGATTCATAACATTTCATTCTGTATGTATAGCACATTTTCATTTTCTTGTTGACATTTGAATTTCTTCAACATTTTGATTATTGTGAGTAGTTTCATTAAGAATGTGAATGTTCAGGTAACATTTTCAGACCTTTCAGTTAATTTTGCATAAATTGCCAAAATAGAATTATTCCTTAACGTGATAATTTTATTTAAATGATTTTGAAAATGATCTGTATGTTTTATTATATTGTCTGAAGAAATTTATACTCCTCCCTGAAATGCTCAAGAATTCTTATTTATGCATATATCTGTTGGCACTTGGTATTTGCTGATTTTGTTTCTTTTGGATATTATCCAGTATAGTCTTATAAGCTGACAGTTTATTGTGATACAATTGTCTAAGAATGAGAGAGGCTTTCTTAATTAGCTTTCTGATCTTATGAGAAAAATCAACTTAAAGAATGATTTGTACTCAGTGTCGGAGGTGTCAGTTCATGTTCCTTAGACCAAATACTTATGGGCCTATGGTGACATAGAACATGACATTGAGAGGATATTGGGTGCAGAAAATCTGCTTACCTTGTGGCATCTACCTTTGGTCAGCTAAAAGGAAGATGGAGTGTTTTGGAGGAAGACAGAGACTTAGAACAAAGATTGCAATGTGAGCAATGACAAAATACATTGTTCAAAGGTAAACTCCGAGGATACACATTACTCCAAGCAGACCTCATTCCTAAAGAGTTCATTACCTTCTGATACCTCACCGGGTTATGAATCCATCTGTAAAGAAATCCTTTGGTCAGCTAAAAGGAAGATGGAGTGTTTTGGAGGAAGACAGAGACTTAGAACAAAGATTGCAATGTGAGCAATGACAAAATACATTGTTCAAAGGTAAACTCCGAGGATACACATTACTCCAAGCAGACCTCATTCCTAAAGAGTTCATTACCTTCTGATACCTCACCGGGTTATGAATCCATCTGTAAAGAAATTCATCATAACCTTGTGTTCTTGAGAGAATTC
>NW_008337804.1:1472760-1486846 GCF_000622305.1 Nannospalax galili | reverse complement strand
TTTTTGAAAATTAGACAAAGGTTTAATCAATTCTTTTTCTCATCTTTACACTATTTGAATTTTGGTTGAGCTGTAATACATATTTTTTTCAGGAAATGAACTTCTCATTTATGATTTGCAAAGCTTCTCCCTTTCTATACATTGTCTTTACATTCTTGCTTTTTATACTTTATAAAGAAAAGTTATTGGTCTGAGGTAGTATGTTATTCTATTTTTTCTTTCCCTTTGTGTGGATTCATCACATTTTTATAACATGTTTATATTGATGCATCCATGATGAACTAGGTTTTTAAGATTTTATTTTTATTTTAAAGTATTTTGAATGCATGGATTAAAGTGAACCTTATTCACACAATGCCTGCGTTGAATGCCCTGGAACTGGAGTTACTGATAGTTGTTATCCTGTGTGGGTGTCTTGAAGTGAACATAGGCCCTCTACAAAAGCAGCTAGTTCTCTTAACTGCTGAGCCATCTCTCCAGCTGCCAATGAGAGATTATTTTGAGAAGAGTAATAAATACTGAAATAAATTGGTGGTCATGACTGTAAATGGAGCTGATCCATTATGCACTAGTCAACTTGTCTGATCCAGTGCAATAACCCATCACTGAAGGGATTCACATGGTTTAGATTAATTTACTATGCCCAAGGAGCATAGAAAAACATAAGCCCAGAACTTCTTATGGAGGAAGGCCCAAGTAAGAGAATACTTTTTCTTCAAAACACTTCCACTGTCATCTATTAGTTCACCAAAGACCAGAAAATGGGGCTAATTGATCATTAATAGAAATATTCAAATCTGTGAAACAAGTTAACCATTTTCTCTTTGAAAATTAGATATTTCATAAGCTTGTTATAGTGATAAGACATAAATACCACAGGCTACAGGAAGAAGAAGCTAATTCTGTCACAATGCTTATTAAAGTTATGTGGATGGCAGAAGTATTTTACTCAATGAATTAATCAATTTCATAATAAACATATTTTTTAAACTTTAAAATTTGTGTTTATATTTTCTTTAGTAGATAATTAAAATAGAGATGAGAGGATGTAAGGCCATTCAGTAAACACATTTTAATAACAGTCTTCCATGGTCACTGAACTGGCAAACCTGACTCCATTTTATTCTAGCTGACTTTTACTTTACCTGGTGTTCCTGTCCAGCCACCACTAATCCCATGCTTGCTGGCTGCAGCCACCCAGACAGGACATCTCCTGCAGGCAATTTCAGGGTGTTCACTATATCTACAATACTAGGGAACTTACAGCTTAGACAGGTAGCATGTTCCCTACCAGCATCTCCATGGGACCCATTGTTTCTGCAATTCTGAGAATCTGGTTTTACCTAATCAAAACTAAGAAACATTTTGTTAACTGAAAACCTCATTGTTAGATGACCTGACTCTGATCAGGGGTAACTGTGGTGATCTGATGTAACTACAGCTATTGACTTTGCCCCTGGAATGATGTAATTGTAGTTTTATGCTTTATAAACCCTGCTCTGCTTCTCCTCTAGGTTCAGAGTTCTTATATGCATGCATGTGTTAAGTGTATTAATTGTGTAAAGATATAGGTAGTACTAGCTCTTGCCTTGGGAGCATTAGCTCCCACTTGACAGCTGATTATTATTAAAGGACTATTCATTGGACTCTCACTATGTAACATTCCTCTGTGACTCACACTTGGTATTGTAGTCACTTAGTATAGTTGATCTTTGTATCAGAAATTAAAATATAAAATGCAACAGAAAAAATATTCATATATATCGTTCTTTGGGTACAAATTTATTTAAAGGTTAAGAAAATATGAATAAAATAAAAGTTTTAAGCGTTATGGACCAGTGAAACAAACAAAAAAATCCAGGTGCACCTTCCATTGTATAAGCCAGCAAGGATCCTTCAGTTAGTACAGTTTCAGTTTTCAGTTTGTTATAATCACAGTTTATAATTAAACTTGTATGCTAACTCAATGGCTTTTATAATGAAACAAAACAGCTGACATCCAGTACAATACATATGAGTCTTTATTGAAAAACTTGTAAATAAATGAGAATTTTCAATAGAATTCTATAAAAATATAATTATGTGAATCATGTAAAAAATGATACATGTGTTAAGATATTTTAGTTGTAACTTACCTTAGGAATCAAAACTTTCTTGATGTTCTCTTTTAGAAATTCTGATTTTACAAATATATTTTAATTTTGATATCAGGTCATATCACGTTTGGCTTATGACTTTCATTTGAAATTTATGTGGCTCATTCCCAAGCAAGAGCTAGTACTACCTATATCTTTACACAATTAATACACTTAACACATGCATGCATATAAAACTCTATAAATTGAGAATTTAAAGTATTTTAATGAAATCTAGAGAAAAGCCAAATAAAAATCTAATAAAAATTTTTCAACAGGAAGCTAATGGCAATCTTCTGTAGTACTAGGAATATTGATTATCTGGAACAAATTTTATACTATCATTTAATTAAAATTTGTGAATTCCAGAAAACACATAAATACATGGAAAATTAGATATTGAAATAATAAGAAAAGCAAAATTAATGCAAGAAAAATATAGAGCAATATTGAATTGAAAAATAAAAGTGTCACAAAACTCAGAGTAAACTAAGACTTCTTTGGGACAAAGAGATGATTCAGTGGTTAAGAGTACTAACTTCTCTTGCAGAAGACCTGGGTTCAATTCCCAGCATATACTGGCAGCTAGCAACCATCTGTAACTCCACTTCCAAGGGATCTGAAATCCTCTTCTGACGTCTGCAGGCATTTCAGGACACAGGTACATTTACATACATGCAAGCAGTACAGTCAAACACATTTTTTATTAATAAAAAGTTTAATGAGAATTTCATATGTCCACATAAGGTACTTTGATCAAATCCACTTCCATTCCCTCCCCTCTGCACCTCCCATATTTCCCCATCACTTTTTTTCTGACAACTTTGTGTACTTTTTCTTTCTTTTTTCCTTCCTTCCTTCCTTCCTTCCTTCCTTCCTTCCTTCCTTCCTTCCTTCCTTCCTTCCTCTCTCCCTCCCTCCCTCTCTCTCTTTCTCTCTCTTTCGTGCTTTCTTTCTTTTTATTAATGAGTCTTTTTGCTATTCTAACATTCCCCCCTCTGAAAAGGTAACCCTAAAATCTTTTAGGAATTACATAAGAGCTCCCAAATACTTTCGATATTTGTCCTTTGGAACAGAATATGTTGCTAAGAGGCCCAAGAAGATATTGACTTTTAGCCAAGAAACTGACTACTTTTTTTTGCGGGGGGGGTCTATTTACCCTAACTGCTTAGCCAGTTCCTATCTCCTATTCTTATCACAGCATCCTCCGAAGGGATTACCCAAATTTCCGACAGGGAAACGGATTGCAGACCACTATGGCTTCTTCCATGCTACACAGGGACATAGGTTAGAGAACTGGAGTACACCCTCAGTGGATCTATCTAAAAGACTCCCAAATTGCATAAAAATAAATATTTTAAACTAGTACATTTTTAGAAAAACAAAACAATAAAACACTAAAATTTCATCTTTCATGTCCATCATTTGGAGCAACCTCAGATATTCACCATTGTAAAGATTCTAGGAGAACTAACTTTAATATCTCCATTCAAGGAAAGCCTGATATAGTGTTACTTATTGTAAAGTTAATTTTTCAGGTATCGTGATCAGTAAGGAAATAGAAAACTTGGGAGGCCAGGATAGACAGGAAAAACAAAATGGGTGAATTTCAGGTTAAAACCACCCATAGCTTGGTTTCCTAGGACAATCTAAGGTAAATTGGTCCATAGATCTTAAGTTAATTTGAGAGCACATGTTTTATCATTTGCACAGTTGTTCAATCAGAGACATTTGCTTGAGTGACTCCTCTAGTGGTAATCACTTTCTGGTTAAAGGACCTCATTAACTTGAATGCATTGTACTATCTAATACAGAAAACTGTGAGTCAATGGTACCCAAAAAACAAAAATATCTTAAAAATAAGCCAAAAATCTCAGTGAGGCAGTTCTGGGAGGATTGAATGTGTCATCCAATTATATCAATATGTGAACGTATTTATGAAAAATACAAATTCGAAGTTTCCCCAAAACTATGAAAGGAATGTTAGCATGAAGAATTGTTTTCCTTCATTTTTTTCTGAGCTTATAAGAAATGAATATTATGCCTTTTGTTATCCTTGATTATAGATTTCTCTCCTACTCACCTGTTACTATAGTCACTATAGAACTTCCGCAATACAACTTTCGTGCAGGATTAGGGAGATCTATGTCTTTCAAGGGCCTTAGGTCTGGAAACCAGTATCACCTGTAGCCTTATCTTCTTAGACTGATATTATTCTAAAATGGATCATAGGATTATTGAGACATCCACCGTAATTGACTAGGCATGTCATTCTGCTAGAAGGCTTCTAGTGAATTCTGAAAAGATTCTTTAATTCAAAACAAATGTCACAAAATTTAAGGCAGATAACATATTGTAGATTGAAACACAGATATAAAGAATAAAATATCTAATATTGCAATAATTTTTTGCAAACAAAATTGGAGTTTCAAGAACTCAATACTATAACTATTTCACCCTGAAAAATATTTGGGAGAAGATGAGGAAGTCTCTTCCTTTAATTGAATAGAAATGGGGAAAAACCAGAAGTGTGCTCAAGATACAGGTTAGCATTTGAAACTTTACTTCAATCTGTTTAACTTACTATAAAATGAAAGATTTCTATATATTTGAAGAATTTGAAAAATACTAAGACTGAACGATTAAAATAAAAGTATTTTGTCATATAAAACTAAAAATGTTATGTTATTTTAAAAATATGAAAGGATAAAACTTGTAAGTAAAAATTTCCAAATCTGTTAAAGAAGACAAAACATAAAAATAAGAATTCTTAACAACAAATGTATATACTCCTTTGTATAAATTGGCTTAGAAGGTTAAAGAAAGAAATAATATAAAATGGTACTTCAGTTAAAAACAAAATAAAGCACAGATAAAGTGTTAACATCAAAAGAAGCACAGATAGGTGCATATGATTCAACTACTAAAGAGGGTAATTTATATCAATTAATAGTCTTAAATTTTAAAAATGTATTGCATATATCAGCTAGTTCACATCTGTGGGTATGTGTCTGTGTTTGAAATATTTTATTTATTTATTTTTTATTTTTATGTGTATGAGTGTTTTTCCTATTTGTATGTAAGTGCACTACATTGGTGCAATGTCCACAAAGGCCAGAAGAGAGTGTCAGATCCCCAGAAATTGAAGTTACAGATACCTGGGTGCTGGGAATTGAACCCAGATACTCTGGAAGAGTAGCACGTATTTTTAACACCTGAGTGTCTCTCCAGCCCCAAGTGTCTATGTTTATAATGTACAAAAAATGCCAACTTGAATCACTGGTCAAAATAAAAAATAATAATAATAAATCTTTAGGTTTTCCATTTCCAGTATCTTTGTTTTTCAAAATATCAATTTATTTGTTGAAATTTTATTCCATGCTACTTAATTGTTCATTTAATTTGCTATTTTTTCTTGGAAATCTCCAGTTCATCAGTAAATTTATCATCGTGCCTCTTTGAGCACATCAATTGTTTTTACTAATAAGCATGAAATATTCATTTGACAACTCATTTTTAGTATTTCAGTTTTTTTTGTTGTTGTTTTTTGTTTTTTTTACTTCAGTAGGTGATGAGTTATGGTATTTAGGAGGAAAAAATGTTCTCTTGTGTTTTCATATGTCTCATGTTACTGTGATGTGATTTGTGTCTCTATTGCCTTAGATATTCCTTATGATTTTATTTGGGGATATTCTTGTGGAGAGATCTACTCTCGAAGGCTTAATCTCCAATAGCAATCTAACAATTTGGAGCTATGATCCACAAATAAGAAAGAACATATGTTGATTATTTCTGAGTTTGTATTACTTCATTTAGTATAACAGTTTAGTTTCTAGTTTCATCCATTTACATATAAATTTCATAGCTTGTTTTCTTTCCTTCTAAGTAGAGCTCTATTGAGCAAATTTAACACATTTTCATTATCCATTCATTGGTTGAGGGACATTATGTTTTTTCCATTTCCTAGCTATTGTGAAAAGCACAGTAACAAAACTGGCTGAGCAAATATCTCTGTAGTAAGATATTGAGTTCTTTGGGTATATGCCAACAAGTGTTATAACTGGATCATATGGTAGAATTAATTTTAAATTGTATATATATAATTTAAAATTAAATATATAAAAATAATTATATATACATACTTTTACTGAGATTTTGTTGATTTCATACAATTCTTAATTAAATTTAGACCCTCCCCTCCCCCATTCCCCCACTGGACCTCATATATTCTGCCATACATTTTAAGCCCTATCCATTTAGGCATTTATACCCAAATGTGCTTCAGTATAATTGAATCCACTGGAGTTCAGTCAGCCGAACTGTGATTCTATATAAGTCATACTCTCTCTCACCCAGCAGCACTAAGTCCCAAATAGTTCTCAGAATAGTTCTCAGACTAGTACCAGCCTGCCTCCTATTTCTCTCTTCCCCTTTGGGCCCTTGTTTAATTGAGTTGACATGGGTCCTGTGCTTGATGCCTCCGTTTCCACAAGTTCACATATTCAAGCTTCCAGTGTCCTGGAAACCTCTGTTTCCTTGTGTTGATGAACCAGCCCTGGCTATTACAATCTTTCTCCTCCTTCTTCTATCTGCTCCTTCTTCTTTCTGCTCTTTCCCTGAGCCATGGGTGAATGAGGGTCCATATAGGAATCCTATCCTACACTCTATAGTTTCTTATTCTTTAAAACTTGACCAGTTTTGGCCTTCTGTGTTCATCACACTCAGTTGTATAAGGAAGCTTTACTGGTAAGAGTTGAGGGATACATTAGTTTTCTCTCAAGTCCACTATGTCTCATGAGCCTTAGTTGTGGAGGTTCAGCTGTAGATGTGTCACCTAGTACTTGTCATCTCTCAGACATTTGTTATCTGTGTCTGACCAGATGTGCAAATATGCAGTGGCCTCCATCTGTTGCAGAAAGAAGCTTCTTTGATGAGTGGTGTATGGTATGCTTCTCTGTAAATATAAGGATCAATATTTAGCATATTGTAAGAAATTTCATTTGTCTAGATGTAGGATATATGTCCTCTCCTGCCATATGTATTTGGTTGAGTTACAGTTCCACCCATTAATTCCCTCACGTTGAAAGGGATTTAAGTCCAATTAGATAACTGTTGATTTCCCTCCAGATAACAGTGCCACTACTGCACCGATAGAGGTAGTTTGCCATGTTGATCGTTATGGTTATTAGGCTTTAGGGCTGGATTAGACCATTGATTGTTCTTCTGCCTTGGAAGTCTGCATATCATCAACTAGCATGATAGCAAAACTTTGGGGTTAGAAGTTTTCCAGGTGAGTCCCTGTTCCATTGCTTCAAGTCCTGTATATTAAGTATATACTGTCTACAGCAGTAGAGACTTATTTACTAGTTCCGGGTGATAAGCAAGATGCTTAGCAATACCCTGTGTTATTTTGGGAGATTCCTGGACCACCTTGCCCAACCACTCAAAGGTAAGTCTCTTCTGTCTGGCACTCTGTTTCTTGCCAAGCAACTCCCTTATATATATATATATATATATATATATATATATATATATATATATATGTATATGATAACTTCAGCATAACAGACTCATAACAAATAAGGAATTGAAACAGTACTTCAAAACCTCCTGCCTAAAATAAGCCCAGGCTCAGATGGATTCACAGCAGAATTCTACCAGACATTTAAAAAATATCTATAGCCAATACTGCTTAAATTATTCAAAAAGATAGAAACAGAGGGAGAACTCCCAAACTCCTTCTGTCAAGGCAGTATCACTGTAACATCAATATCAGGTAAAGAGACCACAAAAACAAAAATTACAGACCTATGTCCTTAATGAACATAGATACAAAGTTATTCAACAAAATATCACATACAGACAAGCATCCAAAAGATCATCCATCACAATCAAGTTGGCTTTTTTCCAAAGATGCAAGGATGGTTCAATATACATGTCAATAAATGTAATAAAACATTTAAATGGACTTAAAGACAAAATCCACATGATAATCTCAATAGGTGAGAAAAGGCCTTTGACAAAATCTAACATGCATTCATGTTAAAAGTCCGAGAAGGAACTCATCTTGAGGAAACATATCTCAACATAATTTAAAGCTATATACAACAAAATAAAACTTGGAAGCATTCCCTTTAAAATCAGGAACCAGACAGAGATGTCCACTATCTCCACTCCTTTTCAGTATAGTTCTTGAAACCCTTGCTAAAGCAACAAAAGAAAGAAATTAAAGGAGTACCAATTGTCAATGAAGCAGTCAAATTTTCTCTATTTGAAGATGATATGATATTATATATGAGGCCCCAAAAATTCCACTAGAAAATGGTTAAAAATGATTAATACTTTCAGTATAGTGGAAGGTTACAAAATCAACTTATAAAAATCTGTAACCTTTTTATATACCAATAGCAAGCAATCAGAAAAAGCACTTGAAGAAAATCTCACAAACTGCTTCAAAAATAAATTAAAATATTTAGTAATAAACCTAACCTAAAGCATTAAATTCTTCTACAATGAAAATTTCAAGTCCCTATAGAAGGGCATAGAGGAAGACACTAGGAGTGGAAAGCCCTGCCATGTTCATGGATTGGTAGAATCAATATTGTGAATATGACCATCTTACCAAAGCAATTTATACATTCAATGTAATTCCAATCAAAATATCCATAACATTTTTCACAAAGCTTGAAAAAGAACATCCTAAAATTCATATGGAATCAGGATAGATCAAGCAATCTTGGACAAAAAAAAAACAAAAAGAAAACCAAAATAAATAAATAAATAAAAACACTTGTCACCATGTCAGATCTCTGATTATATTACAGTGCTATAGTCATAAAACAGCATGGTAATGACATAAAAATATATCTGTAGATCAATGGAACACAATAGAAGACCTAAACATAAGTACATACAATTTCAGCTACATTATGATTGACAGAGGTGCCAAGAACACACAATGGAGGAAAATAGGCATCATCAACCAATGGTGCTGCCAAAACTGGATCTCCACTGCAGAAGATTGAATCTGGACTCTTACATTTCACCTGCACAAAAGTCAACTCCAAATGAATCAAAGGCCTCAATATAAAACCTGAAACTCAGAAACTGCTAGAAGGAAACTTAGGTAGCACCCTCCAATATATAGGGGTAGAAAGGTCTTTCTAAATTGGACACCAGCTGCTCGGGCACTAAGGTCAACAATCAATAAGTCAGACCATATTAAATTACAAAGCTTCTGTACAGCAAAGGAAACAAACAAGAAAGGGAAGAGGAAATCCACTAAGTGGGGGAAAATCTTTACCAGCTACACAATGTTGAGGATGGAATATATCATTGAATAAACAGAGAGCTAGGATTAAATGCCATATGAAAATGATGCACATACATTTCATAAAGCTACTGACCTAACTGGATAACATGAATATTTTCATGTCAAAATAAACAATTTTTCCCAAACATCTACACAACAGAGAACATGTACTGTTTATATTTTATTCTTGTTTCTGTTCAGTAACCTCCATTGCATCCAGCACAAGGGGAAAAATGCAGCATTTATCCAAATGCTAACAACATTTTCTGATTTAAATTATAATCAGATGCAATGAAGAACATGTGATATGAAAACAGACAGGAGTTTCTGTGGGGAAGAAAGGGATGAACAAGAGATAGCTGAAAGACGTAGGATGTGATGAGCAATGGGGAGGTAATGATAAGATAAAAATATGAAAGAAAAAGTCATAAAGAAAACCAGTGCTTTGTATCCATTAAAAACTAATTTAAATAATAATATCCCAGAAGTGAATAGATTTTTTTCCTTTCCTTATAATGTGGTGGACAATTTGAGTACCAAAAATAAATGTATTTTAAAATATTTATTTCTTTTGTTGCTGGCATTTTAAAATATTAAATTATGACTTCTCATTTAACAAATTACCAAATAATGTCAATCTTAATTTTATGATTATACAACTCTATTCAATAACATTTTTTAAGTTGCATTGTGGAACAGTGTTTTCTATGTATAGCACTGTGAGTTCTCTTCATAAATGAAGTAGATGAACAAATAATAAAGTTATTTCTCACTCAGCAATATATTTTGAAATTCAGTGGATCAGTTGAGAAAAATAAAGAAAATGGTGTGATTCCTCAACTAATATCCATTTTTCTGAATGTGCACAATGGAGGCATAAAAATCATAAAAAAATCATAGCTGCTGCAACTTGATCACTTTTCTTAAATAGGATGTGCTACATGGAATGATAAAAGGTTCCTCTCTGCATTAAAAACATATTTCATATATTCAAGCTGCTATGATTTCCAGTATTAAAACAAAGATGAAATTTTGGTTTACAAATCATTTCAACAAGCTGCTATAGTTTTTCCCAAAATAAATATGCTTCAGGAGACAATATCAATGAAAGGCCTACATGCATCGGTTAACCTGAGACAGGAGAAAACAGAAAATATGTTTCTTACCACCACCACTCGACCCTCCCTACACTTTAAACGCCCTGGGTCACAAACTGAATTACTTTCTACCAGAAACATGAAGTTCACTGGAAAGTTTTCAATAAGGACATTAAATATGACACAAAAATATTGATTCTAGTATATTTGTTGGTTTCAAAAGGAATTTTGATCCCAAATAAGAAGGAAAACTGATGTACCAGTGCTCCAGTGATTCACAGGCAGGTAAAGTTGCTCTAGGAGCATACCTCTGTTTCCTTCCTTTCCTCTCATATCTCTCAATGCCTGGTAATTCCCTTATAGAGATGGGTACAGCTGTTCTAGTAAGCAGCTTTTCTCTCCATTTTCTCAAGTTTTACATTTCTCAGAAGAGAGTCTTTATCATTTTAATATCAAACTTAAACTGAGCATTCCTAAATTCTAGTGAACAAATCACTAAGTAAATCTTCAGAAACTTTGCAAAACCAGTAACTACTCCGTTGGTGTGTACAGCAAGTAAATGAACACCTACAACCAGTCCCTTTGTTTGTAGTTTAGAAGTCCTATATGGTTATGCAAATTATAAATTCCTTCAGCTGCTTAAAGAAGCAATAAAGTCTCATTTTTCTTTGGGTCAAGTTAGCTTTCAGTGAGTTGAAAGAAAAATTTATGAATGACACCAAAGTACACCCAATTCTTAAACTCAGTACACAATGGGAAAATCATCCCATTAAACAAAAGGTGAGAATAAAAATTTCTATCTTTATAGAAACAAGAAAAGAGAAAACAAAAATACATTTTGAACACATGAGCTTGTTTCATTGCAATATAAACACAGTGATATGTTTCTTATATTATCAAACTAGATATAATGAAACCAGGAAAATTTCAGCTCCATTGGCATCCTCAAGATGTATGAAGTATGAATTAGTAGGTAAGCATCTGCACTCTAAAATTAGACTATGGATTAAATTTCAGTTTTACCACTTACTAACTGGATGGTCTTGGACAAACTGAAAACAAAAAGATGATTAAACTAAAAAACTGCCTGTATTTTATACATTATTATACAAATAGATGAATTCAAAGCTGTATTATACCAAAAAAAAAAAATACTGGAACTCAGGAGACAGTTCATCATAATCAAGCCAAGCTTGAGGAGTTGAGGTGGATCCCTGACTCACATGGTGGAGGGAAAAGATGGAATCCTGTAAGTTGATCTGAGGTTCATACATACACCATGGCATGCAGGTATACACACATACGCACGCACACACACACACACACACACACACACAATTAAATAGATAAATGTAATAAAAAGTTTAAGAGAAAAATATTGATTATTTAAACTATTAAAACATGTAATCTATTAGGATCTTTCTCTTTCAACACATATTTTATGGAATTTTTGTACATTCCATATATCTTAGTCACACACAGACCCCTTCCCCTTTCTGTCCCCCATTAGCCTCCCTTCCACTGCATTTGATGCATTTATCCAGTGGAGCTGGATCTACCTCTCTAGCATTACCCCATCAGAGAAGAAAGATCAACTCTCCCTCATCCAGAAGTGATCAGCTCACAATAGTCCTTCAGCTAAAATTGGGACTTCTTGCCCATTTCCCAAGTTGTATTCTGGATTTTCGTCTGGTTTGAGTTTTCATGGGTCTTGTGTATGCTATGACTTAAAATATATCATGAAGAAAGAAGTAAAAAAAAAAATAAAGATAAATTATTAATTAAAAAATCTGTATTCTTAATAAAAATTATGTGAAACATGAGCTGCATAATTAAAGAAAAATATTCATATTGGGTAATATGAAGACAAATCCTATGTAAATATTTAAATACAGACATGAAATAATAAGTATTATGCATACTAATAGGTAATTTTTCAGGAGAAAGGTAAAAAGTTAAAATTAAGATGGGAAAATATAATAAAAGAATGAAACTGATACTTATATTGGTGAATTTTAAGAACTTATTCTAATGTTTTTAAGCAATCCAAAAATGAAGAAGAAATTAATTTAGGAATTTGATGAATGGAGTTGTTTCACTAAATTTTCCCCTCCCCCTCCTTGGAAGACCCACACACATGACTTCTGAGGACTCTAGGGTTCAGTTCCAACACGGATTGATAAAACCAACATGATACATTCTATTTGGGTTTTGCAGAGTTTATGACATCCAGGAGGGGCCGACTTACACAGGCATGAACTGTCATAGGTTTTTTCTCCTATATTTTGGCTAAGCTTTGAGATCCCCACTGGCAACGCTGTTCAATCATTGCTTCTCCCCCGCGGGGGGCGGCTCTGATCCCTGTGTCCAATATGGCAATGGCTCCACACCTTTTTCCAGTGGGCTCTGTGTGTCTCAGTTTCTCAGCCTCTCTCAGCATCTCTCAGTGTCAGTCTCTAGACTCTCCCACTGTTCAGTTCTAGCTTGTCATAGAACTTCTGGCTTACAGGAGCATAGAAAGAAAATTATCACTTCAGACTGAGGTCAATTAAAATGGTCACTCTTCCACAGTATTTTATATCACACTGATTTGTGTTTGAAAACAATCCATCTAAGGATGAAGATATAAGCAATAGTTATTCAAACTGAAACAGAAAAAAAATATTTATGGTTAAATGTTTGATACATTTCTTAAGATGAAGAACCAACATAAAGGCATGACATAGCTATCTGAATCAAGTAAGACTAGAAATTCGATGAAAATCAATGTAAATGCACATATACTCCTGCCTGTTTTTTATAAGACACTGTGCACACATAACATATAGCTTCAATATCTAAAGGTCGATGTAGAAGTAGCCAGGATTCCATGCATAAAGAATGCACATCATTAAGTGCTGCTATATGTGGCAAAATCAATGCTAATCAATTAGCTGAAACAATCCCTTACAAGTGTGTAATATTTTAGTAATCTCAAAATTGAATGAACATTTGATTTTACACAAGGAAATATACAAAGCAACATTTTGTGTCTTGTATTTTTAATCTAACTTGTGAAATATCATACTATTTTTAGAATAAAATCTCTAAAAATTTTATCTGCCTTGGTTTATTTTTCAGACTTTTTCTCTGAGTTAGAATTCATGCTTATTACAATTTTAATTTTTTTTATTTTTAATTATTTATTTAATAACCACATAATTAGAAGAAGCATTTCATGAAAACAGCATTGACATATTCAATAACAATTTCCAGAGCTAAGGTGCATCTCTTTCAAAATTGCCTGTAAATATTTAGGATTACATTTTAATGAATACAGTTATACAATATTGTACTCAGTACAAAACTTTTAAGATATAAAATTAAACAAGGTTTTAACATTTAAAAAAGGTCTCCATTTCATTATTAAAATACACAGTTTCATATAGAAAAATTCATTTTTATTGCAATTGACACTAAAATGTTTGCACATGTGTTTCTAATCTCTATATATCTGATTCTTACTAGTCACAGTCGGTTACTTTCTGAGCTCCTTGGCATCT